>NC_053024.1:718738514-718900572 GCF_003073215.2 Triticum urartu | reverse complement strand
AGATTTAGGCAAGCTTTTTCCAGAATTGTATGTGGATGGGCCCGACACTTACTGGCATACACAGGTACAAGAGTCTTTCCTGTACACTCCCTGCTGGTTAGGGGAACTTCCTGAAAAACTAAACTAGTTGGAAGGTATCCTCCAAGATTAGAATGCTTGTGTGGCAACTATTTGAAGAATGGAACACTTTTGTATTTGTGCACAAAGATTGTTTGTTCCCTGGGAAACTAAATCTAGACATGCATGCATATCTCTGGCTTGATTTGCTTATTTTCACTGTTGTTTTGATCGACTACCACCAATCCTGAGTTTCCTGCATTGACCATGACTAAGAGGGCTGACTAAGAGGGCTTCTTGCCCTTGTCTCTCACCGCAATTATTCATTCATTCATTCATTCATTCAGATGAAGAATGGATTCTTTTGGTGTGAGTCAGCAGAGCTTTTGAGCTTGGTGGCGTTGTATGCTTGAAAGTTGAGTGCCTTGTGACCCTCCTGTTGTGGTGTGCTTGCTGTCTTTGTGAAGAGGGTTTGGTTACCCTGGTTTGACACCTTTGGTGCTGGTTGTGGCTTGTCAGGCTATGATTCCAATTCCTGCACTTATCTAAGGAGGATTCAAGACTGCCATGTCACCGAACGATGTCTCCCCAAACATTGGAATTACCTCCACAAAATATTCTTCATGCACCTGTTTATCTTCTGACCTAACAATCGACGTTAGCATGGCATGTGAAATCTTGATCCCTAAGATCCTAACCTAGCACGACAACATGACTCCGATGGTTTGTCCATAGGTCTCTATACTACCAGAACAATATTACCACCTCACTTCAAATGGAAAAAAGAAGTAAAGAAGAACCACACTACCACCCAGAGTATATATGTTGTATATGTCACTCACGATATATTCAGCCTATATACAGCAGTCAAGGTGATTGATCTCGGCTGTACCAATCAATTCAGTTATCTGTGTCTGTCAGTAATTGCTTGCACCGACCGATTCATGTCAGTGTGTCGAGAGACGATGACGGCCCGCTAGGTGGTGTTGAGAAGCTGATGAGCTGATATGAATCGATGTGGTCCGACTCGGCGGGCGGTGCCCCCTTTGATCGAACGTTTCCTCACTTAGTGGTTGTTCGGATAGCCATGGGTTTACACAAATCGGTTTTATAGCCGATCATTTGCAAGACCGGTTTTACTAAGCGGAGCCGGCTCCCCTGATCCCTGACTTGTAGAAGCGAAGTCAGGAGCGTAACTTAACTGTTCATCCACTGTCCAGCTTCATCGAACCACTCCTCTCAGTCCTCACAGACCAATGTGTATATTGCCTTCGTATACGTGTAACTGCGTACTGCGTGGGTTATTTTGGAGGGAAAATCGTCGAGGTGATCACCCTTGGCGCCAAATCCATTACTTTGGCACTACACCATTGAGATCATGGACATCATGCCGTGAAGAAAAACCAAGAGAGGGACAAATCAATTGGAGATTGAACTCCCACAGGATGAGAGTGTGGAGAGAGATTGAGATTTATTCATGCCTGTAGCTGTAAGAATTATGAAATAAGGGACCTTTTTCTTGAACACAATCGCATGCTTTAATTGCCAGAAGCAAGTCGTCTTAATCCATCTCAGCGAAAGATCTCTGAAGTGCAAGCATTTGAAACTGAAATTGCCGATGGCTCGGGTATTGGACCAACAACTGCTCACGAGTTGGCTAACTGAAGAGTTGGTGGATCATGTACTGGGCCAACAACTGCTCACAAGATCTATTTACGAACTAAGCGCCAAAGGGACCTAATGTATGGTGAAGTGAGTAGAATGATAAAATATTTTTGAAATAGTGGTGCAGAGAAACCATCATTCCACTATGCCTTTCAGCATGACTGCAAAGAACAGATAACAAACATCTTTGGGGCCGATGCCAAAATGATTATTGACTATGCCAATTTTGGTGATGTTGTGAACTTTGACACTACTTAGACCATTCGGACTGTTTGTTGGGTTTAATCATTTCAGAGATGGGACATTTGATTCTTTTCGATGGCTTTTTGAGACATTTCTTTCAGTACATAACCAAAAGCAACCTCGACCTGTATGTAATGATCAAGACACTGCAATGGGAAACACGGTAGAGCATGTATTCCGGAAGTCCAACATGGCCTGTGTACTTTCCACATTATTCAAAGTGCAGTCAAGCATTTATGTAGTCACAAAGACGATGTTGATGAAGAAGAAGAGTTGTCTCTTATTGCAGATTTTAGTGCATGAATGGACGAGTATGAAGATGAGCCAACTTTTGAAGAAGCGTTTTACACTATGAGAGGTAAGGTGGAAAATCAAATTTGGTTTGATTTGATAGCATTTATAAGGTAAAGGAGAAGTGGGCAGAATATTACATGAGAAATGCTTGCAACTTGGGAATGCAGAGCACACAACTATGTGAGAGTCTAAACAATGACCTGAAGCAATATCTGAAGTTGGATTTAGATATCATACGTTTTTTCAAACAGTTCGAAATAGTTGTGGAAGGAAAAAGAGATAATGAGGTAATTTCAGAGTATGAGCCTAGAGAGAGGGCTCAAAATGAAGACAGCCTATTGGTGCAAGCAAGCAAGCTTTAAACTCCTGTTATATTCGAGTGTTCTCAGTCTGAATATGAAAGATATACAGCAATTTGCTTTGAAGTACATGTGAATGTCCAACAAATGAAGAAGAATGCAAAGTTATTGTCAATCGACTCAATCCTTCAGAACAAACAGCTAAATGTAGTTGTGGACAGTTTGAGAGAACAGGAATATTGTGCAGCCATGCTTTGAAAATCCTTGATATGATGAATATTAAGTGCACATTACATATTAAAGCGATGAACTCGAGAAGCGCGGTCAAAATGTGTTCAGGATTGTCATGGAAGAATTGTTGTGGAGAATCCCAAGTTGGAGGCCTTTGAGCGGTACAATTTCTTTTCACACGAATTTGATGAGAGTGGTTTTTTAGCTCCCGTGTTCCCCTACACCCACTATGAACAGTAAATTCAGAATAAATTGAGAACAAATTAGTCGATAATGCACTTGATATCAATGGTAAGCAAGTTGAGGAACTGTTGAATACATGGACACACAATTGTGATGGGATACATGATGCGAGTGGGGCTCCTCAAGGATCAAATGGTCTGTTGAGCATTGTATGCCTGAAGAAAAACAAAGTTGAAAACAAAAGTTCAAAGAGAAAGAAAAATTGGACTGGTAGGCTACGCAAGAGAAGAAAGAACACCCTGGCTAAATCTGGAGCACCAGAAAAAAGAGCTAAATCTAAGGAATTTCCCTAATTGTACCATACAAATAAATTAATTTATGCTACTCTGTTTTAACTTTCTGATTTCTTATACGAGCAGCAAGGGAAAAAGACCAGCACATCACAAGATCAAGTAATAGCTGGAGCACAAGAAAAAACCTCTAAGATATTTCCCTGATTATACACTACATAAGTTTTTGCACATCACAAGATCAACTAATAGCTAAAGAAATTCCTATGAGAAATGAATATACCTTCGAAGAAAATGGATTTTTCATAAGTTACATGGACCTACTGACGATACTCCTTCTCTTACTTTTGTGTTCAAAATCATTTCTAGTACTGAAGTTTCATGCTAACTAACTCTGTCAACAATCCAGAATTCAACTGGTGAAGACATATTGGCTGAAGATATACTTTGGGCACCATGAATTCAGAAATACTGATGCCTGGCGCTCTAGTAGTAGTTCATTTCTTAAGTTGCTTCGTTCAGAAAATGCCACTTGATTCTTCATTGCACCGAGTTGTTTAGAAATGCTGGAGACCTTTTCAGAGTTTTTTGTGTCAAAATTTTAGAGCACATTCAGTCCGGTGAAGTACTAGTTGTTTCATCTCTCATCCGTGTTGTTTACTTTGAGGAGCATTCAGTACTTTGAGGAGCATGCATGTTTGTAAACAACATACCAGCTTCGTTCTCTTTTTCTCTGAAGTTTCAGTTGCATATGCCTCACTCTTTTCCTCTCTGAATTCGTTCTCTGTTTGTTTGAAGTTTTAGTTCACGCATGGGAGCAGAGAATGGAAGTCTGTGTCAGCCCGTCCACACAACTAGCAGAGAATGTAGAGTACATGGGAGCAGGACGTTTGATGTTACTGGACGGTGAATGGAGCAGTTAAGTTACACCCCTAACTTCGCTTCTACAAGTCAGGGGAGCCGGGTCTGAATAATCTATCCTGCTTCCCTGCCTATCAAACTAATGCCACAGCGGTGCCCCCCTCGACGTTGCCTGCATCTGCCATTATATTCATCTAGCAGCGCTGACACCCACTTTCAGATCTCCGACGGCCTTGGCCGCTGTTTACCTCGCGGTTTCATCATCCCTCCCTAGTGCCCACTCCAGTTGTGTCCCGTTCTTGCCTTCTTGGTCAGCATGATGCCTTCTTTGTGAGCTCTTAAACCAAACTATTTTAGATGATAGAACTTTCTCAAAGCTATTTTAGGCATTGTTTTAAATAGCCCGCTATAGCTCCGCTATAGCACGCTATAGCATTTACAAAAGGTATTACGCTAAGAGACATTGGTCCAAACAAATGAATAAACATTTTAAATAGCGCGCTATAGCTCCGCTATAGCACGCTATAGCGTTTAAAAGAGGTTCGCCGCTAAGAGGCTTAGAGCGCTATTTAAAACTATGATTTTAGGTGATAAAACATTCTCAAAACTAAACTTAACCATGTTATTGCTCGACTAGAGTTTCTACCCCTTATCTGATGAATGATTTTATGAAAAATACCTTCATGCATATGATTAAGGCTGCTTATAATCCCCCAATTATGTTACCAGTCACACACATATGATTTTCATACACACTAAATCTTGGGATAGTTCAGCAAATGAGTTCATTGGTTCATGCCCTCCCTCCAGTATATCGCTTTTACTTTGAGTCCTGTTGTACATGGGTACATGGCTGACTGAAGTGCCCAAAAATCATGGAAATGTATTATTAGTTGGTAGATTTTGCGTAGTTGCTTGCTATCTTTAGGAGGTCCTCTTGTATTCATTCCGATTAAGCAGGAAATAAACTGATCCAATCCCCGCTGTAAAAAAGAACTGGTCTAATCCCAGTCTCCTTTCTCGACTCCTCCCTTGCCCCTGAAGCGTGGCTGCCATCAAGGTTACTTACCCTACGGTTATGTCTTGAATATGGTTACGTAGTTCGTAACTCTTGTACTCATTCGAATTAAGTACAGAATAAACAGATGTAATTCCTACTTTAAAAAAATATTGATCGAATCCCAGTCTCCTTTCTCGAGCCCCCCCGCGCCCTTGAAGCATGGCTGCCATCAAGGTGCCATCTCGCCTCTCGAGGTTCAGTTTAGTTATCCTACCACGCTTCATAACACCTCCGCATGATAGATATGAAGTTTAGCATCGATTATTTATCCAACAAATCTCAAGGAGTGCAAAAACAAAGAGAAGTAATCAAAGAAGGGATTGGTGAGATCGTAAGGTTGCGTGTTCCTGATAAGATAGCTGAAGTTGCAACATGCCAGTGAAAAAAAGGTCGAATGTCTACAGGACTGATGCTACATCATTGGCAGTGTAGCTACGCCTTGGGTTGGTGAAGTGGTCTAAGGACCACGCCATCAGAAAAAGGAGGATAAACGGAGTGGAGTTTGACAAACAAGCACCTATGCTTTGTACAAAATAGGATGAATAAGTATTTTCTATTTACATGAAGTATTTCAGTTTTTAGTTTCTACTGATTTCAGCACAACTCAGACCAACTCATATAGTAAACAGAATCAGATTTCTTTGCTTTATAACACCGAGACCAAGTTAAGTAACAGTAAGCAAACAAGTAGACTGGCTCACCGCTTCATATGGTGGGCGCACACAATGATGGTGGGAAACTAGCAGATAGTCGACCAGGAAAGATGATTTTGCTAAACGCAGCAAACAACTCGACCTGCAACGTCTTCAGGTCCACCGAGAAGTATCCAAACTTTGGCTTCTCTTGTGGAGATGTGGTGTACAACGCTTCTATGAGCAGGTATCCCCAGCTACACCGACCAGATTCGCATACTTCACCGTTACCGGCAATTGGATGACTCTCTCCAAGTGCCATTGGTTATTTCTCAAAATGGAATACGCGAGCCAGTATGGGTCATCTTCGTTGTCGCCGTCACAGCCTTTAGTCAGCATCCCGAGCATTCCTTCTGCTGCCTCTAAAATGACAAAACTGTTACTCCGTGGTCGCTCAGGTGGGAGGTCGACAGCAGAGAATTGCATTGCGTGCACATCAAGCACAAGCAACTCATTCCGGAAATGCAAATGCCAGTAGAAGCGTCCGTGGATGAATTGGCGATTAGATAGCCCACACTCATAGTTCACAAATGAAGCAAGCGTAGCATGAGCACTCCATTGGTCATAGGTAAGAACATGCCATTTTCCATCCAAAGAGGAGAAGACCAGAAGTGGCAGATTCATTCTGCATTGCGGCAAGCACACCACCCTAAATGATAAAGGGTCCTTCTCATCCTCGCGGAACCAAGGAAAGCCTCCATATTGAGGAAATCTGGTCTATGGATCATCCCTTTCAGATCGCCAAGGGCGGCGGGCAGCAGGACGTAACGGCGGTGCACGGGGTCGGACACAGGGAGACCCCTGACCAAAAAATCGCCGTAATATGAGTCACACGCCATATTAAGGAGTACGCGTCCGTCAAAGAAGTCAATTTGACTCCAGGAACGGCTGGGGGTGGAGGGGAGAAAGCAGGAGCAGGAGAAGTTGAAGTCGGCGGCGGCGGCGGCGGCTGGGCTGGAACTAAGGGTTTGTGGAACATGCAGATGAGAGGCGACGGGTGGAGGGCGCGAAATCCGCGCAGGAAAGCGTGGTCGGTGATGACGCGGCGGAAGGAGGCGCGGGCGGTGGAGGTGCAGGCGAGGTCGGTAGCAGTGGGGAGGCGGATGAAGATGTTCTCGAGCAGCACTTGCGGTCTATCGGCGATGTACGGTGCCGGCGGTGGTATCTGGTGGGAGCTTGGTGCCGGCGGGCTTTTCTTTCCGCCGCTTGGGCCTATTTAGCACCAAGGGGCCTAATTTCATTGCTAATTCTAATCCCTTAGCATCTTTAATTTTCATTTTGGCAAACTCAAGGTAATATCACGTATACAAATGGAAAAGAAAATATTTTGGGGGCTGCTACGCGTTGGGCGGCAGACCTTTTTGAAAGATCCACCGCCTCGCGAGCCATTGGATCTGACACAATTTGATGAACAAACATTTTCCTCTACTTTGCAACAAGGATCTTGTTGCAAAAAATTTTGCAACGGATGTTGTGTTGTGGAATATTTTTTTGCAACATACGCTGTGTTGCGGGATTTTTTGCAACATAGGTGGTGCTACTTCACCTTTTTCCGCAACGACAATGATGTTGTGGAAGAACTTCTGCAACATAGCTAATGTTGCAGAAAAATGTGCAACTGAAATGACGTGTAGAAGCGTCCCATTGCCTGTGTCGTGCTCATTGCCGCCGACTGCAACAGAGCAGCAGCGCCGCCGCTCCCGCTGTTGCAGAAGCACGCCGGTGAGTCGTGCCTCGCCTGAAAAGTGACTTGAGGTGAGCGAGCCTGTGGTTCCGCGTCGGAGCCTCGCCCTGCCACAATACCCCTTGGAATCCCTTGCAATGGATCAGCGCCGATTTGCAACTTGGATGCACCATCACCTGCTTGCCCCCTTACAACGACGACGACTAGTCCAGCAACGCAGATGAGGTCGGGTGATGGCCAGATGGGCGGTGACGAGATATGGGGGGAAGGAGAGATGGAGATGGTGCTAGAAAGGAAAGGATAAGCAGTACGGTGGAACCTGTGAGGACACGCGTTTGATCAAGGAGGTTGACGTCTCGCTGTTTATCCTCGAGAGAATTCCTTATTTGGCCCTTTCTTAATTTTGCTTCCCTTTTTGGCTTAAAAAACTTCTTTTTTCTCTTTTTGACACTTAAACTTTACTTTGTTCCTTACGTGACACTTTCATCCATTTTTCCATCCAGCGATGTTAAATAGCATGTACAAAGACAATTTTACCCCTAGTGATAGTATGTCGCCAAGAAAGGGAAGAGAAGTAGCGTGAATATGAATGGATGAAAGTGTTACATGTTGAAGATCTCACGTTTAAATATTCATATCCACCACCGCCCAACTAGTCGCGTTGCAGCTTGATCCGCGGGAGCCCGGCATGACGTGCATCCGGTTCCGAGTCCTGACACTAGCCTCTTTCTCCTCCTCTGCTCCTCACCACGCCCGCGACCTGCAGTTGGCTTTTAAAACGCTAGACCAAATGACCCAGGTGCTCACGCACGTACTTGCAAAGCTAGCACAAGAAGTACGCTAGCTAGCACCTCAGTTGATTTTGCCTGGAACAGTGCACTGTGCACGCACGTCTAGCCGACACGTCACAAGTGCGTACGTGGCCGGTAGAAGCTAACTCTTAATCGATCGGATCGATTCGATTTTACTCTCTTAACTATCCTATTGATTTGTGTGTACATGGGTAGTGATGGAGACATTGTTTTGGAACGACTCGATGGAGACAGAAGTAATCAGAAGCTTGTACTCCTTCTTCTTGCAAATTGCAATCAGTTATTCTGTAACACACGTCACAATGCTATTCTTGTCAAAACACACATGGCATAAAATGTGTGCAGCAAATTGAGGCGCAAACCCAGCTCAGTCTAATTTATCATCCATAAAAAAATTTGCGAGAAATCATCCATAAGATTAATCTGAACAAATTTATACACTACAATAGAGGCTGAATGGGTCGTCCTTGTTCCATTCATCATATTATTATTAGTCCCTCGCAATATTTTTTTAGTAGTCATATAACTTTTTTCGTTTATTAATAACCTGGTCACAGACAACACTAGGGGTAAAATAGTCTTTTTAGGCCAGACTTAACGCCATTACTAGCCAAAACTAACGGAAGTGTCACATAGGGAACAAAATAAAGTTTATGTGTCAAAAAAGGAAGAAAGAAGTTTTTTGAGCCAAAAAGGGAAGCAAATTTTAAGAAAGGGCCAAATAAGGACAAATACGTCAAATCACCCTCCCTTTCCTATGTTACCACTTCTCCTTGTTTTGTTTTATTCCGACCACCAAATGCTATATTTCAGCGCATTTTGAGGTTCAAATTCAAGCATGCTTGGCATAGGAGCTTCAAGTATAATGACGAAAAGAAAAAAAAATCTGCCCTTAGACACTAGACAATGAACTCCAAGTCTTGAAATTGCCATCATATAGAGTGTGCAGTCCAAAAACAAAATATGTTGATGTAGAAACATACTCCACAAATAGCACCTGCTACACATTTCCATGATATTTCACTTGCTGCACGGGTTCTTTTAGTACCTGAAACAATTTTTGGTGGATTTTACTGGGGCAAAAGCGCAGACCAAGATGACATACGATCAGTAGTTTACACTTGATTCAAACATGCATATCTGAATTTTATTTGACAGCTCTTGATAAACATAGAAATTGTAAGTCACTCTTTCCGATAGTACATTACATTTGAGTGCCAATAATCCTAACTCTTATGCTCACCTTGGTGGAAAAAAAAATACTAGGCTCATACTCCCTCCGTCCCAAAAAACATGTCCCTCAAACTCATGTATCTAGCAGCTAGATACATCCGTTTGAGGGAAAAACTTTTTCGGACGGAGGGAGTATCAGATAGGCTTCCAGTACTAGCATGCCTAACAACGATTAAATTGGTTGTGTCGGAAAAAATGAAGATTAGGATGTAATCATGCTTGAACCATTGAAGTGTGACTCAAACTCTCCTTGTCCTTCTTAAACCTTAAAGTAACCCTCATCATGAATTACAAAAATGCAAAATAACTTGTTGATGTTGAGACAAAAAGATCTTCAAAAATATGTAAAAAAAAATAGAATTCTTCACAAAAGTTCATGGTGCAGCTTTGGTCAGCAGTCAGGACTCGATCAGGACCTGGATAGAGACTTGGTGGCAACGACTTGGACTTTGAATTTTCAAAGCAATCAGCATCGTGAGGAAGGTTCTTCCACGGCTGCACCACATATGGCTCCTTTCTTTTCTGATGAAATACGTATATGACTGATAAATTCTAGTTATTCTTTTGGAAGTAAATCTGTGGCAATACTATTGAAACTAATAGAATGCCCGTGCGTTGCTACTGGCTTTTGAAATATTTTGATGGAGTTATATAAACATAATGTTACATGTATAGAAAAGATATATAGTAATAATTTGATAATAATTGAAATCCACTGAAATTGCAATGTAAGTTTGTTGAAAGATAATTTGACGATGTATACATAGAGAGCGAGGATCCAACTATGAATCTATTACGAATTAAGATCCGCTTGATGCATTTAATATAGGGTCTGTCTAGGACACATCTAGATGTGACTTAGTTATGTCACGTCTAAATTGATGTCCACTTTGTTTGTGGTCTATTTTTTTGTCCTAGTTTTTTTTTGTTTATTGTTGCTGCATTATATATTTGTGGAAGCTTAGATATGACATCCTTAAAAAAACATCTAGATGTCAATTAGACAAACTATTTAATATATTCTCGCACAATATAAAAAATGTTGTCTTTAATTTCATTCACATGATATTTGAGCAAGTATAATAAAAACTTCTTCCTCAACTTATATCCATCTTGTAAAAGCAATGTATCTAGTTAGTATGAATATTTCACGTGTAAGGTCTAAAATGTGCAATGGAGAATACTCATCTTGCAAATCAGACGAATTTCTTTACCGTTTCACAGGAGCATAAAGACAAAAACAAAATAGCCAGACACATCCCTGTAATTTCCTAAATTAATCGTATATCTTGAATATAGTGAAGAAGAAAAAAATTAATGTTTGTATCTTGAATTTTATGAAAATGAGAAATTTATCCTTCCGTATTCGTTGGAATACCAACCGAAAATATACGTTGCCATCTAGATATATCTGAATTTCAGCGGAGCCGTGCAATTTTGAGTGCGTTGTTGAATTCCCTTGCAAATCTTCGTAATTTCACTAAATACTTCGATGTTTTAATCTCTAGCGACTATAATGTATGGGTAGGGTCCAAAATATATAAACGGCTTGCATTTTTGTCGCTGACATACCAGATTTATCGGCCGATGAATGCATATGGAAGATAAATATTAGAAACCATAAATCATTATATCAATGGACAAGAGACCTTACTTACCAAGTTGCATGATGAGATGTTGTGCTATCAAACGGTGGTGCCAACATCTGAATATTTGCCTTCACGTAGAAATATCTCCCCTTACAGCCGCCCGTCCGCTCCTATCCCGGCTGCCTCCCTTAACAACGGCGCCGCCGCATCCTCCTCTCCCCTCCATGGCATCGATCGACCCCTCCTTTTCCGGCCACGGGTCGAGCCCGTCCCCTATTATCCCCATAACCTACCTTCTCTCGGTAGTGTCGCCCACAACCTCCTCTGCCTGCCACATCATCGTCAGCCGCCTTCTCTACCAACAACCTCTCGTGCCGCAACATCAGCACCGAGTCTGCATGCCCGCCGGTCTGGTATCCTGGTCAGCCAAATCCGGCTAGTCAATGTAGAAGGGCTCGCCGCTGATGGAGCCATCATCGTCTAAATCGGGCACAAAGGTGTGATGCAACAAGGAGGGATGGCGCCCTTGTCGTCTACATAGGGCACAATGGTGTGACGCGGCGAGGAGAGACAACGCCATCATCGTTTAGATTAGGCACAACAGTGTGACACGATGAGGAGGGACGACGAGAAGGAACAGCGCCCTTGTCGTCTAAATCACGCCATCTTTGTTTCCAACCGCAAATCTTCATCTTGTCTTCCTCGTCTCATCACCGCCCAGACTTGCCTCTACTCCATGTCTCTCCGCCATGGCATGCAGTTTCACATCCTAAATATGCCCATTCTGTTGTGCATGTCCTACTTCTTCCCTGACATTTGTCTTCTTTGCAGTAACTTTATTTGCTCCGTTGGCACCGTAGACGTCACTTGGAAACAATTAGCAGCGCCTTGATGCTTCAATAAAATGAAAATATACAATACAATGGGATGAGGGTTATACAATACAGTGAGATTTACGGCACTATATTGGGCATTACATCGAATGTCAACGGCGATGAGCGGCTACACCCACACCCATAAGCTTCACCTTTAGATATAACTATTGTGCTACACTACGCTCGTCAGCTCACACTTAAATCTAGGGGAATTTACCTTAGCTTTAACCGAAAGGATGAACCTATGCACAATATCGCTAGCCTAATATACCAATTAGAATCATCATGTTTTATTGTCAATGAAGCTAAGGAAAAAGAGAACATACAATTTGTCAAGATTTTTCTTATGACAATGCGATCCATGTCACAATCAGAGAGACCATAACTTTGCCCCTCAACTAATTAAGAGTAGTATTTTTCTTATGAAAATTAATTTTAGATGAAAACTGAATTAAAATACTGGAGATCGGTGTGACCATAAAGTAGATCGACCTGCAACATAATTAGTTTCTGTCAGGTACTGCGGCATAGATCTTAATCCTTCTAGGTCATCTGGATAAGCCACTGGGATGTACTGCACTCGAGAAAAAAAGTTGCAAACCAGATCGAATTCCCAGTTCAACTACTTCATGTCCAAAAGAGCTGAAGCAAGTAGCATCTTTAGCAAAATAATTGGAAACCTTTACGCCCGTGCATTGCTGCGTCTGTTCTAGAACCTGCACCACGGAAGAAAATATCATGTAAGTATACACTTTGAAAGCTTCGACAAACTATTTGGTTAGTATATAAATTTAACTAATTAAATTCCCAATTTTAGTTGTCGAAGTCATGGACGATGCAGCAATATGCCGATGCACATACAAAATTTGCTTACCTTCTTTCTAAATAGTGATCTAAACGCTCAGTTTACAGAGGGAGTACATGTGAAGTTATGAATTTAGGTAGTAGAGATAAACGAGGAAGCTGATTGACTTGGTGGGATCGCATGCAACTTGAGATAACACGCGTCCTTTAATTGGTGGTGCACTGGGCACATCGGATAAACCATCCTGCACATGACTCATTCGATTCCACATAGTAAAATCTACTCTATTGTGTAAGAACGGTATCACCGCCTCGCCCCCGGGCCACCACAACTTCCTCCCGACATCGGCGCGAGCACCACCTCGGCCCCCCGCGCCCCCGGACAACTCCTTCAACAATGCATGCATACTCGTTTGACGTCGTCAGGGCAGCTACTTGTCCAAGGCAGACGCGCGTCTGTTTGCTGGCCTGCTTCTTCGACAACGCCCGCAAGCTGTTCAACGGTTTGCCCGCAAGGTACAAATGGACTCCGCCGACGAGTTCTTTTTCCATAATTTTCTTTGCGGCTAGGATGATTCTTCATCCGACGATGAGGAGATGGTGTCCGCTGTGTTGGTCGTCCATGACCACCTTAGTAGGCAGCGGCCGTTGTTCCGGGGCTCGATCCCAGGGCACACTCCGGCATTGAATCACTCCGACATCGGATAAACCATCCCGCACATGACTCATTTGATTCCACATAGTAAAATCTACTCTATTGTGTAAGAACGGTATGACAACTTCACTTGTATTTTAGAAAGAAGGAAAACAGATGATCCTTGCAACTTATGGCGATAGATGACACGGAAAAAAGAAACAATTTTGGGAAGAAACTCTGGGTCCTAGGTTACATGCATCATCGATGGGACAAACAACAAATACGATTATGATGCAGTTGAGGAATCAAATTATTCTTGCATTTTCCAAAGGAAAGTAAATATCCATAACATAATGGTAAGCAAAATTGGATTTCTACAAAGATTTTTTAGAGTAATAAATATTGGCTAGATCATTATCGAACTAAATGCACAAGCATGTCGTCCAAAAGAAGATACCAGTAAACAGCTTGTGTATCTTAACAGTAGCATATAGAGAAGGTTTGTTCAATGAGAAAAATAATTGTTGCAATATCTATATGTTGAACAATTTCAATGCCTAGCCCAAGTGCAAAGATTATCTATCACAGGCATATTGATCTTCATGTTACAGGCAAAGACGAATGATTGTGTATCTTAGGAAAAATACCAGAGCTTTCATATGCACTGCAGGACTGGAATTAGTGCTATTCGCTCATTTGATATGGCAGATAATGAAGAAGGGAGTAAACAAAATGGCAATAGTTTATCAATTAGCACAGGAAACTAACCACTTTAGGAGAAGATTTGACATCGCCTCCAGCATAGACATGAGTGGAGCAGTGTTCCGACTGGCTTGGCTTCCTTACGAGCCTTCGGAATCGAATTGTTCCCCGGACTGGACCAGTATGTGAGTAGTCAGATGCATACCCACCCATTGCTCCGCCACGCTACCTGGCTTGAGAACCACGAGCTGCCTGCAGAGTCCCAGTGCTTCTCCTCCTCGAGTACGCAGCAGCACACCTGTAGCCGCCGCGGCTAATGTGGCTTCCCCCTTGGCAGCGCCGTGTCCCTTGACATGCTCACATCCGAGTAGCCATCGATGGAGTAGTAGTTCTGCTGCCCGGGCACGTTGGCGTACCGGTACAGGGGCACGGCCGTGCAGAGGGAGGGGGGGGGTCGTCACGGTGGTGGGGCGAGGAGTCGTCATAGTATCTGTGTCGCCGGTGCATACCTCGACCTCCTCTACGTCGGAGGACTCCTTCATGTCGGAGGCCGTGAAGGGGTTCCCATCTTGTGGCGTGGACGCACGCGACAGGTGGCTACTCCTGAAATTCTCCGGCAGCGGCATGCCGAGGGCGCTCCTGAACACAACCCGCCCGCCTCACAGTCGGCCACACCCGGGCGACTGCCTCCGCGGGCATGCACCCTTTATGGAGTGTGACGAGCACGGGGCCGGCTGTCGCCCATGCCTAGTCCTCCCTCCTGCCGCATATTGGTCATGCGTTGCCTCCGCGGTCGCTCGACATTGTTTTGTCAACAACGCCTTGATTAAAGTTGCCATGAAAAAAGTTTGGATTAGCATGCTTAAATTCCGAACGTTCGGAACTTATTGAGGTCCATAAAAATAAGATTTGATTAGGAAAGTGTGGGTTTTTCTCCCTGGTTTGATGCGTACCGGTTTCTCACGGGAGATAAAAAATCGGTGGGGATGGGATCTGGTGGAGGTATCGATCGAGGGGGTGGGGGGTTAGCGAACAAACGAAACGACGTACGGACTCCTCTATTAGAAGTAGATATTTATACACTCAGCACAAAAGAAAAAACATACCATCAATATCACATTTTTTCAAAAAGGAGGATAACCCACGGCCTCTGCATCAAAATGATGCATGCAGCCATCTTTATTAATTTATTCATCAATCTCACAAAATGTGTACAAAGATCAACCCAAAACCACCTTTGAGGCAAATAAAGTCGCTACACCTACATGTATAAAGATGTGTCCGTGGATTCGCCACCACCAACTTCCATCGTCCCATCTAGAGAAGTGATTATTGCATTGATCTTGGCAGGTCCATCTTCCGTGGACATCACTACGACGCTGGTCCACGCCACCGCTTTGCGCCCGTTCATCAAGACGCATCCGTGGTCGACACTCTGCTGCACCATGCCGCCGAGACCCACCGTCGATGATACGGTTGATGCCACGCCGCTCCGGACTACCAGCAACTCCACCACCATGAACAGTCCCCCAACCGACGCCTTCAGGAAGGAACTTGACAAGGTGTCGTCGTCACCCAGAGGTGGGAGGAACAGGATCCACAACGAAGCCTCCGGGAAGGGAATTGGCACGGCGGGGCATTTACTTTGTCCAAGCAACACAAGTAAACGTCTACCGCTGACTCCAGGTACCGAAGCCAGCACGAACTGGAGCAGATCGAGTCGGAGACGACGCTTCCCAAGGGAAGAAGGAGAGGTTGGGAAGACTCCGTTGAGCAGCAGCACGACGGCATGGTGGCGGTGGAGGAGCGCGAAACTCCAGCAGGGCTTCACCAAGCACTACGAGAGACGAGGAGGGAGAGTGGTAGGGCTGCGCCAAGAGGGAGAGGATCTCGTGTGTCTTGCAGCCCCCAATACCTCAAGTATATATAGGGGAAGGGGAGGGGCTGCGCCCCCATCTAGGGTTCCCTCCCTAGGGGTGGCGGAAGCCCCAAAACCCATCTAGGGTGGCGGCCAAGGGGGGAGAGAGGGGGCGCACCTAGGGTGGGCCTTAAGGCCCATCTGAACCTAGGGTTTGCCCCCTCCCACTCTCCCTTGCGCCTTTGGCCTTGGTGGGGGGGCGCACCAGCCCACCTGGGGCTGGTCCCCTCCCACACTTGGCCCACGCAGCCTTCTAGGGCTGGTGGCCCCACCTGGTGGACCCCCGGGACCCTCCCGGTGGTCCCGGTACGTTACCGATAGCACCCGATACTTTTCCGGTGACCAAAACGGGACTTCCCATATATAAATCTTTACCTCCGAACCATTCGGAACTCCTCTTGACGTCCGGGATCTCATCCGGGACTCCGAACAACATTCGATAACCACGTACATACTTTCCCTATAACCCTAGCGTCATCGAACCTTAAGTGTGTAGACCCTACGGGCTCGGGAGTCATGCAGACATGGCCGAGACAACTCTCCGGTCAATAACCAACAGCGGGATCTGGATACCCATGTTGGTTCCCACATGCTCCATGATGATCTCATCGGATGAACCACGATGTCAAGGATTCAATCAATCCCGTATACAATTCCCTTTGTCTATCGGTACGATACTTGCCCGAGATTCGATCGTCGGTATCCTGATACCTTGTTCAATCTCGTTACCGGCAAGTCCCTTTACTCGTTCCGTAACACATCATCCCGTGATCAACTCCTTGGTCACATTGTGCACATTATGATGATGTCCTACTGAGTGGGCCCAGCGATACCTCTCCGTTACACGGATTGACAAATCCCAGTCTCGATTCGTGCCAACCAAACAGACACTTTCGGAGATACCCGTAGTGCACCTTTATTGCCACCCAGTTACGTTGTGACGTTTGGCACACCCAAAGCACTCCTACGGTATCCGGGAGTTGCACAATCTCATGGTCTAAGGAAATGATACTTGACATTAGAAAAGCTTTAGCATATGAACTACATGATCTTGTGCTAGGCTTAGGATTGGGTCTTGTCCATCACATCATTCTCCTAATGATGTGATCCCGTTATCAACGACATCCAATGTCCATGGTCAAGAAACCGTAACCATCTATTGATCAACGAGCTAGTCAACTAGAGGCTTACTAGGGACATGGTGTTGTCTATGTATCCACACATGTATCTGAGTTTCCTATCAATACAATTCTAGCATGGATAATAAACGATTATCATGAACAATGAAATATAATAATAACTAATTTATTATTGCCTCTAGGGCATATTTCCAACAGTCTCCCACTTGCACTAGAGTCAATAATCTAGTTCACATCGCCATGTGATTAACACTCACAGGTCACATCGCCATGTGACCAACATCCAAAGAGTTTACTAGACTCAATAATCTAGTTCACATCACTATGCGATTAACACTCAATGTGTTCTGGGTTTGATCATGTTATGCTTGTGAGAGAGGTTGTAGTCAACGGGTCTGCAATATTCAGATCCCTATGTATTTCGCAGAACTTTATGTCATATTGTAGATGCTGCTACCACGTTCCACTTGGAGCTATTCCAAATTGTTGCTCCATTATACGTATCCGGTATCTCTACTCAGAGCTATCCGGATAGGTGTTAAGCTTGCATCGACGTAACTCTTTACGTCAAACTCTTTATCACCTCCATAACCGAGAAACATTTCCTTATTCCTCTAAGGATAATTTTGACCGCTATCTGGTGATCCACTCCTAGATCACCTTTGTACCCTCTTGCCAGACATGTGGCAAGGCACACATCAGGTGCGGTACTCAGCATGGCATACCGTATGGATCCTATGACAAAAGCATAGGGGACGACCTTCGTCCTTCCTCTTTCTTCTGCCGTGGTCAAGCTTTGAGTCTTACTCAACTTCACACCTTACAACTCAGGCAAGAAACCCTTCTTTGACTGATCTATTTTGAACTCCTTCAAAAACATGTCAAGGTGTGCGTTCTTTGAAAGTATCATCAGGCGTCTTGATCTATCTCTATAGATCTTGATGCCCAATATGTAAGCAACCTTATCCAGGTCTTCCTTTGAAAATCACTCTTTAAACAACCGTTTATGCTTTCCAGAAATTCTACATTTTCTTGGATCAACAATATGTCATCCACATATACTTATCAGAAATGTTGTAGTGCTCCCACTCACTTTCTTGTAAATACAAGGTTCTAGCAAACATTGTATAAACCTAAAAGCTTTGATCACTCCATCAAAGCATATATTCTGACTCCGAGATGCTTGCTCTAGTCCATAGAAGGATCGCTGGAGCCAGCATACCTTTTAGCATCCTTAGGATCGACAAAACTTTGATTGTATCACATACAACTCTTTCTTACGAAAACAGGTAAGAAAACTTCTTTTGACATCCATTTGTCAGATTTCATAATCGAAAAATACAGCTAATGCTAACATGATTCCGACGGACTTAAGCATCGCTACAGGTGAGAAATTCTCATCGTAGTCAACTCCTTGAACTTGTGAAAAGACTCTTTCCCACAAGTCGAGCTTCATAGACGGTAACATTACCGCCCACGTCCGTCTTCTTCTTAAAGATCCATTTATCTCAATGGCTTGCCGATCATCGGGCAAGTCCACCAAATTCCATACTTTGTTCTGATACATGGATCCTATCTCAGATTTCATGGCTTCTAACCATTTGTCGGAATACGGGCCCACCATCGCTTCTCCATAGCTGGTAGGTTCATTGTTGTCTAACAACATGATATCTAAGACAGGATTACTGTACCACTCAGGAGTTGTACATATCCTTGTTAACCTACGAGGTTCGATAGCAACTTGATCCGAAGCTTCATGATCACTATCATTAACTTCCTATTCAACAGATGTAGGCGCCACAAAAAACATCTTTCGGTGTTGCATCACTCCCTGGTTGAAGTAAAGGTTCGACAACCTCATCAAGTTCTATCTTCCTCCCACTCAATTCTTTCGAGAGAAACTCCTTCTTGAGAAATGACCCGTTCTTAGCGACAAACAACTTGCCCTCGGATCTGAGATAGAAGGTATACCCAACTGTCACCTTTGGGTATCCTATGAAGATGTGTTTGTCCGCTTTTGGGTTCGAGCTTCTTCGGCTGAAGCCTTAAGCATCAAAGCCCCAAACATTAAGAAACGACAATTTTGGTTTCTTGCCAAACCATATTCATACGACGTCGTCTCAACAGACTTAGATGGTGTCCTATGTAAAGTGAATGCAGCTGTCTGTAATGCATATCCTCAAAATGAAAACGGTAGATCAGTAAGAGACATCATCGATCGCACCATATCACATAAGGTTCGATTACGACGTCCGGACACACCATTACCCTATGGTGTTCCAGGTGGCTTCAATTGTGAAACAATTCCACAATGTCTTAAGTGATTGCTAAACTCATAACTCAGAAATTCTCATCCATCAGATCGTAGGAATTTGATGTTCTTGTTATGATGGTTCTTAACTTCACTCTGAAACCGCCTGAACTTTTCAAATGTTCCAGACTTGTGCATCATTAAGTAAATATACCTATATCTACTCAAATCATCAGTGAAGATGAGAAAATAGCGATATCCACTGCACGCTTCAATTCTCATTGGATCACACACATCAGCATGTATGATTTCCAACAAGTCACTTGCCCGTTTCATTGTACCTGAAAATGGGGTCTTAGTCATCCTGCCCATGAGGCATGGCTCGCATGTGTCAAGCGATTCAAAATCAAGTGACTCCAAACATCCATCGACACGGAGTTTCTTGATGCATCTTACGCCAATATGACCTAAGCGGCAGTGCCACAAGAAAGTGGTACTATCTACATCTTTTGGCGTGAACATGTGTATTACCATGACCGAGATTCACTGAACCATTCACATAGGGTGTATGACCATGAAAGGTATTATTCATGTAAACAGAATAACCATTATTCTCTAACTTAAATGAATAACCATATTGCAATGAACATGATCTAATCATATTCATGCTCAACGTAGACACCTGATAACATTTATCTAGGTTAAATACTAATCCCGAAGGCAGATGGAGCGTGCGATGGTGATCTCATCAACTTTGGAAACACTTCCAACACACATCGTCACCTCGCCCTTAGCCAGTCTCCGTTTAGTCCGTAGCTTTTGCTTCAAGTCACCAATAATAGCAACTGAACCTGTATCCAATACCCAGGTGCTACCAGGAGTACTAGTGAGGTACACATTAATAACACGTATATACTTTGTTGAAGTTGCCATCCTTCTTATCTACCATGCATTTGGGGTAATTCCGCTACCAGTGACCATTCCCCTTACAATAGAAGCACTTAGTCTCGGGTTTGGGTTCGACCTTAGGTTCCTTCACTGGAGCGGCAACTGGTTTGCCATCCATGAAGTTTCCCTTCTAGCCCTTGCCCTTCTTGAAACCAGTGGTCTTGTTAAACCATCAACACTTGATGCTCCTTCTTGATTTCTACCTTTTGCGGTCTTAAGCACCGCGAACAGCTCTGGGATCAACTCCATCCCTTGCATGTCATAGTTCATCACGAAGATCTAGTAGCTTAGTGATAGTGGCTAGAGAACTCTATCAATCACTATCTTATCTGGAAGTTTAACTCCCACTTGATTTAAGTAATTGTAGCACCCAGACATTCTGAGAACATGCTCACTAGCTGAGCTATTCTCCTCTATCTTGTTGGCAAAAGAACTTGTGAGAGATCTCACAACTCTCAACACGGGCATGAGCCTGAAATCCCAATTTCAGCTCTTGGAACATCTCATATGTCTTATGGAGTTCAAAACGTCATTGGAATCCCGATTCTAAGCCGTAAAGTATGGTGCACTTAACTATCAAGTAGTCATCAGGACGTATCTGTCAGATGTTCATATCATCCACAGATGATGCTGTAGGGGTTGGCACATCGAGCGGTGCATCAAAGACATAAGCCTTCTGTGTAGTAGTGAGGACACTCCTCAGGCAACGGACCCAGTCCGCATCATTGCTTACAATATCTTTCAACTTAGTCTTTCTCTAGGAACGTATTGAAACAGGGAGCTACAACGTGAGCTATTTATCTACAACATATTTGCAAAGACAATTTAGACTGTGTTCATGATAATTAAGTTCATCTAATCAAATTATTTAATGAACTCCCACTCAGATAGACATCCCTCTAGTCACCTAAGTGAAACATGATCCGAGTCAACTAGGCCGTGTCCGATCATCACGTGAGACGGACTAGTCAACATCAGTGAACATCTTCATGTTGATCGTATCTTCTATACGACTCATGCTCGACCTTTCGGTCTTCCGTGTTCCGAGGACATGTCTGTACATGCTAGGCTCGTCAAGTCAACCTAAGTGTATTGCGTGTGTAAATCTGGCTTACACCCATTGTATTCGAACGTTAGAATCTATCACACCCGATCATCATGTGGTGCTTCGAAACAACGAACCTTCGCAATGGTGCACAGTTAGGGGGAACACTTTCTTGAAATTATTACGAGGGATCATCTTATTTAAGCTACCGTCGTTCTAAGCAAATAAGATGTAAAACATGATAAACATCACATGCAATCAAATAGTGACATGATATGGCTAATATCATTTGCTCCTTTTGATCTCCATCTACGGGGCTCCATGATCATCGTTATCACCGGCATGACACCATGATCTTCATCATCGTGTCTTCTTGAAGTTGTCTCGTCATCTATTAGTTCTACTACCAAGGCTAACGCTTTAGCAATAAAGTAAAGTAATTACATGACATTTATGTTGACACGCAGGTCATAAATAAATTAAGACAACTCCTATGGCTCCTGCCGGTTGTCATACTCATCGACATGCAAGTCGTGATTCCTATTACAAGAACATGATCAATCTCATACATCACATATATCATTCATCACATCCTTTTGGCCATATCACATCACACGGCACATGCTACAAAAACAAGTTAGGCGTCCTCTAATTGTTGTTGCAAGTTTTTACGTGGCTACTATAGGTTTCTAGCAAGAACGTTTCTTACCTACGCCAAAACCACAATGTGATATGCCAATTTCTATTTACCCTTCATAAGGACCCTTTTCATCGAATCTGATCTGACTAAAGTGGGAGAGACAGACACCCGCTAGCCACCTTATGCAACTAGTGCATGTCAGTCAGTGGAACCTGTCTCACATAAGTGTACGTGTAAGGTCAGTCCGGGCCGCTTCATCCCACGATGCCGCCGAATCAAGATAAGACTAGTAACGGCAAGTAAATTGACAATATCGACGCCCACAACTGCTTTCTGTTCTACTCGTGCATAGAAACTACGCATAGACTTAGCTCATGATGCCACTGTTGGGGATCGTAGCAGAAATTTAAAATTTTCGACGCATCACCAAGATCAATCTATGGAGTAATATAGCAACGAGGGGAAGGAGAGTGCATCTACATACCCTTGTAGATCGCTAAGCGGAAGCGTTGCAAGAACGCGGATGAAGGAGTCATACTTGTAGCGATTCAGATCGTGGTTGATTCCGATCTAAGCGCCGAACCACGGCGCCTCCGCGTTCAACACACATGCAGCCCGGTGATGTCTCCTACGCCTTGATCCAGCAAGGGGAGAAGGAGAGGTTGGGAAGACTCCGTCCAGCAGCAGCACGACGGCGTGGTGGCGGTGGAGGAGCGCGGAACTCCAGCAGGGCTTTGCCAAGCACTACGAGAGACGAGGAGGGAGAGAGGTAGCGCTGCACCAAGAGGGAGAGGATCTCGTGTGTCTTGCAGCCCCCAATACCTCAAGTATATATAGGGGAAGGGGAGGGGCTGCGCCCCCATCTAGGGTTCCCTCCCTAGGGGTGGCGGCAGCCCCAAAACCCATCTAGGGTGGCGGCTAAGGGGGGAGAGAGGGGGGCGCACCTAGGGTGGGCCTTAAGGCCCATCTGGACCTAGGGTTTGCCCCCTCCCACTCTCCCTTGCCGCTTGGGCCTTGGTGGGGGGGCGCACCAGCCCACTTGGGGCTGGTCCCCTCCCACACTTGGCCCACGCAGCCTTCTAGGGCTAGTGGCCCCACCTGGTGGACCCCAGGGACCCTCCCGGTGGTCCCGGTACGTTACCGATAGCACCCGAAACTTTTCCGGTGACCAAAACGGGACTTCCCATATATAAATCTTTACCTTCGGACCATTCCGGAACTCCTCGTGACGTCCGGGATCTCATGCGGGATTCCGAACAACATTCGGTAACCACGTACATACTTTCCCTATAACCCTAGCGTCATCGAACCTTAAGTGTGTAGACCCTACGGGCTCGGGAGTCATGCAGACACCGAGACAACTCTCCAGTCAATAACCAACAGCGGGATCTGGATACCCATGTTGGTTACCACATGCTCCACGATGATCTCATCGGATGAACCACGATGTCAAGGATTCAATCAATCCCGTATACAATTCCCTTTGTCTATCGGTACGATACTTGCCCGAGATTCGATCGTCGGTATCCCGATACCTTGTTCAATCTCGTTACCGGCAAGTCTCTTTACTCGTTCCGTAACACATCATCCCGTGATCAAATCCTTGGTCACATTGTGCACATTATGATGATGTCCTACCGAGTGGGCCCAGAGATACCTCTCCGTTACACGGAGTGACAAATCCCAGTCTCGATTCGTGCCAACCCAACAGACACTTCCGGAGATACCCGTAGTGCACCTTTATAGCCACCCAGTTACGTTGTGATGTTTGGCACACCCAAAGCACTCCTACGGTATCCAGGAGTTGCACAATCTCATGGTCTAAGGAAATGATACTTGACATTAGAAAAGCTTTAGCATACGAACTACATGATCTTGTGCTAGGCTTACGATTGGGTATTGTCCATCACATCATTCTCCTAATGATGTGATCCCGTTATCAACGACATCCAATGTCCATGGTCAGGAAACCGTAACCATCTATTGATCAACGAGCTAGTCAACTAGAGGCTTACTAGGGACATGGTGTTGTCTATGTATCCACACATGTATCTGAGTTTCCTATCAATACAATTCTAGCATGGATAATAAACGATTTTCATGAACAATGAAATATAATAATAACTAATTTATTATTGCCTCTAGGGCATCTTTCCAACAGGGCGCGCCCCCACCCTCGTGGACAGGGTGTGGGCCTCCTGGTCTTCATCTTTGGCGAGGATTTTTTTTATTTTTTCTAAGATGTTCCGTGGTGTTTCAGGTCATTCTGAGAATATTTGTTTTCTTCACATAAAACAATATCATGGCAATTCTGCTGAAAACAGCGTCAGTCCGGGTTAGTTCCATTCAAATCATACAAGTTAGAGTCCAAAACAAGGGCAAAAGTGTTTGGAAAAGTAGATACGACGGAGACGTATCAACTCCCCCAAGCTTAAACCCTTGCTTGTCCTCAAGCAATTCAGTTGACAAACTAAAAGAAAGAAAAAAACTTTTACAAACTCTGTTTCCTCTTGTTGTTGTAACTATGTGAAGCCAGCATTCAAGTTTTCAGCATAGATCATAACTAACCACATTTGCGATAATTCTCAGGTCTCATAATTACTCATATCAATAGCATAATCAACTAGCAAGTCATAATAATAAATCTCGAATGGCAACACTTTCTCAAAACAATCATAATATGATATAACAAGATGGTATCTCGCTAGCCCTTTCTGAGACCGCAAAACATAAATGCAGAGCACCTTTAAAGATCAAGGACTGACTAGACATTGTAATTCATGGTAAAAGAGATCCGATCATAGTCACACCCAACATAGATTAATAGTGATGAATGCAAATGATAGCTGTGCTCTAGTGCTTTTTAATAAGAGGGTGATGACTCAACATAATATTAAATGGATAGGCCCTTCGCAGAGGGAAGCAGGGATTTGTAGAGGTGCCAGAGCTCGGTTTTGCAATAGAGATAAATTGTATTTTGAGCGGTATACTTTCATTGTCAACGTAGCAACTAAGAGATGGCGATATCTTCCATGCTAAACACATTATAGGCGGGTCCCAAACAGAATGGTAAAGTTTATACTCCCCCTCCACCAACAAGCATCAATCCATGACTTGCTCAAAACAACGAGTGTCTCCAACATACATCAGGTCCCAGGGGGAGTTTTGTTTGCAATTAATTTTGATTTAGTTTGCATAAAGCATGGGACTGGGCATCCCGGTGACCAGCCATTTTCTCATGAGTGAGGAGCGGAGTCCACTCCTCTTGAGAATAACCTGCCTAACACGGAAGATAAGGACAGCCTTGGTTGATACATGAGCTATTCGAGCATACAAAACATAATGTTTATTTGAAGGTTTAGAGTTTGGCACATACAAATTTACTTGGAACGGCAGGTAGATACCGCATATAGGAAGGTATGGTGGACCCATCTGGAATGACTTTGGGGTTCAAGGGATTGGATGCACAAGCAGTGTTCCCGCTTAGTACAAGTGAAGGCTAGCAAAAGACTGGGAAGCGACCAACTAGAGAGCGACAACAGCCATGTACATGCATTAAAATTAATAAACATTGGATGCAAGCATGAGTAGGATATAATCCACCATGAACATAAATATCGTGAAGGCTATGTTGATTTTGTTTCAACTACATGCGTGAACATGTGCCAAGTCAAGTCACTTAAATCATCCAAAGGAGGATACCACCCCATCATACCACATGATAACCATCTCAATAGCATGTTGGCATACAAGGTAAATCATTATAACTCATAGCTAATCAAGCATGGCACAGGCAACTACGATCTCTAATTGTCATTGCAAACATGTTTATTCATAATAAGCTGAATCAAGAACGAGGGACTCATCATATTTACAAAAACAAAAGAGGTCGAGTTCGTACCAGCTTTTCTCATCTCAGTCAGCCCATCATATATCATCATAATTTCCTTTCACTTGCACGACCGAACGGTGTGAATAATAATAAGGGTGCACGTGCATTGGACTAAGCTGGAATCTGCGAGCATTCAATAAACAGGAGAAGACAAGGAAATATGGGCTCTTGGTTAAATCAACAATAATGCATATAAGAGCCACTTCAACAATTTAATTATGGTCTTCTCCTACTGACCCCCAAAGGAAAGAGAAGAAATAAAAACTATTTACACGGGAAAGCTCCCAACAAGCAAAAGAAGAACGGGAAATAATTTTGGGTTTTCTTTTTAATTACTACGACTACAGCAGAAAAGTAAACCACTACTATTTTTTGTTTTTCTTAACGTTTAACAAACACACAAGAAGAAAGTAGGAAAAAGAAAATAAACTAGCATGGATATTACAGTGAAAGAGTATGAGCACCGACATCTTGTAATGAGTGTGTGTGAGCATAAATGTAATGTCGGTGAGAAATACGTACTCCCCCAAGCTTAGGCTTTTGGCCTAAGTTGGTCTATTGCCAGGGATAGCCTGGCGGGTACCCGTAGGTGTAGCTGGGGTCGTACTGCGACGAAGAATAGTTGGGATCGTACTGATGTGCAGCGGTTATCGCCTACTGAGCTGCAGCGTGGAGTCAAGCTGCCTCTGCTCTCCTCTCGTACTCTTTTGCCTCCTCTCTGGTAATAACATATCTTCTTTTTGTCTGTGAATCAAAGAAGGCAGGAGCAGGGAGAGTAATATGGAAAACACGTCATTTATAAAAAATTAAACGATATAAGAGAGGTGATTCAGGCCTCTCGACAAACTGGTGCGAAGCCATAGAGTTATAATCCAAATATGCAGGAGGCAACTCCGTATCACCCTCACGAATGTTTATCTCAAGAAAATGAGCTAAGCGGGTTGCATAAATTCCTCCAAAGAAATCTCCATTATGTCTATTATGATGCAACCTACGAGCTACAATGGCTCCCATATGATAAGATTGGTCTCCTAACACAGCACTGCTAAAAATGCTAAGATCAGGGACACACATGTGACATGCTTCATCCTTAGCATTTATGCATTTACCGATGAAGAGAGCAAAATAATGTATAGCAGGAAAGTGAATGCTCCCTATGGTAGCCTGCGTTATATCTCTAGATTCCCCCACAGTTATACTAGCAAGAAAGTTTCTAAATTCAGATTTAGGGGGATCCCTAACACTACCCCATGATGGAAGTTTGCAAGCAGAAGTGAAATCCTCTAAGTCCATGGTATAAGATTTGTCATAGAGATCAAACATGACTGAAGGAGAATTACGCGAAGATGAATACTCAAACCTCCTCACAAATGAACTTGTGAGATCATGATACTGGGGGCATTTGTTAGCCTCAAAATCCTCAAGACCGGCATTGCGCAAATATGCTTTGAATTATTCTTTAATTCCCACCCAGTCCATAAATTTTTCTGACGGCCATTCGCAAGGCCGTACTGGAGTGTCTCTTGGTGGATCCTCGTCAGGATCGCGCATAGCAATCATGGGTCCTTGCTTCTTAGAGGAACCACCTTGGAACATCTTCCTAAGCATATTGTTTTTCTCTGAAAAATTCTGAAATTTTTAGTAAATTCAAACAAAAGTGAACCACTTCAATAAAATTGATAGCAACTACTCCTACAAGTGCCTAGAGCCTATATCAAGCATTAGAACTACTTAGAACCATATCAATTTGACATGCAAGCTCAAGAACATGGTCACCTATGCAGCACAAATTTGCAAAGAATAAAGCACTAGAACAAAAACTAATTGGACCAATGGAGGAGTCACATACCAAGGAACAATCTCCCCAAGCAGTTTTGCGAGAGGTGCTTTGAGCAAGGAGATCGAAAATCACAGCAAAAGTGGCTGGAACTCGTGCTTGAGTTGGTTTTTCGGGTTTGTGTGAGATAGAGGAAGAAGATGGGTGCTGGGATAAGTGGAGGAGGGCCACCGTGGGCCCACGAGGCAGGGGGCGTGCCCTAGAGGGGGGGGGGGCGCCCACCACCCTCGTGGCCAGGTGGCAGCTCCTCCCGCGGTAATTTTTGCACAGTAAATCCTCAAATATTCCCGAAAAAATCATATTAAATTGTCATGTCATTCTGAGGACTTTTATTTTTGGGATATTTTTATATTGCACGGATAAGTCAGGAAACAGACAGAAAATACTATTTTTACTTTATTTCTACTAATTAACAGAAAATATAGAGAGGGTACAGAAGGTTGTGCTTCTAGTTTCATCCATCTCATGCTCATCAAAAAGAATCCACTAACAAGGTTGATCAAGTCTTGTTAACAAACTCATTCCGATAATCATGAAACCGGAGAAATTTCGAATAACACTAAGTTACCTCAACGGGGATATGCACATCCCCTATAATAAGTATATCATATTTCTTTTTGACAATAGGAAGAGGAAATTCAAAACCTCCAATTATAATAGATGGAATTTTTCCAATTTATTTGATACTATGAACTTGAGGTTGTTTCCTCGGAAAGTGTACCCTATGCTCATTACCATTAACATGAAAAGTGACATTGCCTTTGTTGCAATCAATAACAGCCCCTGCAGTATTAAGAAAAGGTCTTCCAAGAATAATAGACATACTATCATCCTCGGGAATATCAAGTATAACAAAGTCCGTTAAAATAGTAACATTTGCAACCACAACAGGCACATCCTCACAAATACCGACAGGTATAGCAGTTGATTTATCAGCCATTTGCAAAGATATTTCGGTAGGTATCAGCTTATTCAAGTCAACTCTACGATATAAAGAGAGAGGCATAACACTAACACCGGCTCCAAGATCACATAAAGCAGTTTTAATATAATTTATTTTAATGTAGCAAGCTATAGTAGGTACTCCTGGATCTCCAAGTTTCTTTGGTATTCCACCCTTAAAAGTATAATTAGCAAGCATGGTGGAAATCTCAACTTCCGGTATCTTTCTTTTATTAGTAGTGATATCCTTCATATATTTAGCATAAGGATTTGTTTTGAGCACATCAGTTAATCGCATACGCAAAATGATAGGCCTAATCATTTCAGCAAAGCGCTCAAAATCCTCATCATCCTTTTTCTTGGATGGTTTTGGAGGAAAAGGCATGGGTTTCTGAACCCAAGGTTCCCTTTCTTTACCATGTTTCCTAGCAACAAAGTCTCTTTTATCATAATGTTGATTCTTTGATTGTGGGTCATCAAGATCAACAGCAGGTTCAATTTCTACATCATTGTCATTACTAGGTTGAGCATCATCATGAACATCATCATTAATATTTTCATTAGGTTTATGTTCATTACCAGATTGTGTTTCAGCATCAGACATAGATATATCATTTGGATTATCAGGTGGTTCAGCAATAGGTTCACTAGAAGTTTGCACAGCTCTATCATTTTTCTTTTTCTTCTTTTTAGAAGAACTAGAAACATCAATATTATTTCTCTGAGAATCTTGCTCGATTCTCTTAGGGTGGCCTTGAGGATACAAAGGTTCCTGAGTCATTCTACCAGTTCTAGTAGCCAATCTAACAGCATAATCATTTTTCTTACTATTCATTTCATCAAGCACTTCTTTTTGAGCTTTAAGCACTTGTTCTACTTGTGTGGTAACCATAGAAGCATATTTGCTAACAAGTTTAAGTTCACCTTTAATATTAGTCATATAATCACCCAAGCGTCTAATCATATAAGCATTTTCGTTTAATTGTCTACCAAAATAAGCATTGAAGTCGTCTTGCTTAAACATAAAGTTATCAAACTCATCCAAGCACTGACTAGCAATTTTAGTAGGAGTAACTTCAGCTTTATCATATCTATAGAGAGAATTTAACTTTACTAGTCAGGAGGTTCTTCAATAAATAAAGAATTGAGATCATAAGTTTCTTCAACAGGCGGTGAATTAAGACCATGTATTTCTTCAATAGGAGGTAAATTGTTAATGTCTTCAGCTTTAATACCTTTTTCTTTCATAGATTTATTTGCCTCTTGCATATCTTCGGGACTGAGGAATAGAACACCTCTCTTCTTCGGAGTTGGTTTAAGAATAGGCTCAGTAATTGGAGCAGGAGCTGGCTCGGGAGGTGCCCAATTATTTTCATTTGTCAACATATTATTCAATAGAATTTCAGCTTCATCCGGTGTTCTTTCCCTGAAAAGAGAACCAGCACAACTATCTAGGTAATCTCTGGAAGCATCGGTTAGTCCATTATAAAAGATATCAAGTATTTCAGGTTTCTTAAGAGGATGATCAGGCAAAGCATTAAGTAACTTGAGAAGCCTCCCCCAAGCTTGTGGGAGACTCTCTTCTTTAATTTGCACGAAGTTGTATATTTCCCTCAAAGCAGCTTGTTTCTTATGAGCAGGGAAATATTTAGCAGAGAAGTAATAAATCATATCCTGGGGACTACGAACACAACCAGGATCAAGAGAGTTAAACCATATCTTAGCATCACCCTTTAATGAGAACTGAAATATTTTGAGTATATAGAAGTAACGCGATCTCTCATCATTAATGAACAGGGCAGCTATATCATTTAACTTAGTAAGATGTGCCACAACAGTTTTAGATTCGTAGCCATAAAACGGATCAGATTCAACCAAAGTAATTATATCAGGATCAACAGAGAATTCATAATCCTTATCAGGAACACAAATAGGTGAAGTAGCAAAAGCAGGGTCGGGTTTCATTTTGTCTCTAAGTGATTCTTTGTTTCATTTAACTAATAACCTCTTGAGCTCATATCTATCTTTGCAAGCAAAAATAGCGGCAGAAGATTCCATATCAAAAAGATAACCCTCAGGGATAACAGGCATATTTTCATCATCACTATCATCATCATATTCAGATTCAATAATTTCTTTTTCTCTAGCCTTAGCAATTTGTTCATCAAGAAATTCACCAAGGGGCACAGCAGTATCAGGCATAGAAGCAGTTTCATCATAAGTATCATGCATAGCAGAAGTGGCATCATCAATAACATGCGACATATCGGAACGAATAGCAGAAGCAGGCTTAGGTGTCGCTAGCTTACTCATAACAGAAGGTGAATCAAGTGCAGAGCTAGATGGCAGTTCCTTACCTCCCCTCGTAGTTGAGGGATAAATTGTTGTCTTAGCGTCTTTTAAGCTCTTCATAGTGTCCAGCAGATATAAATCCCAAGTGACTCAAAGAATAGAGCTATGCTCCCCGGCAATGGCGCCAGAAATTAGTCTTGATGACCCACAAGTATAGGGGATTGCAATAGCTTTCGAGGGTAGAGTATTCAACCCAAATTTATTGATTCGACACAAGGGGAGCCAAAGAATATTCTCAAGTATTAGCAGCTGAGTTGTCAATTCAACCACACCTGGAAACTTAGTATCTGCAGCAAAGTGTTTAGTAGCACAGTAATATGATAGTGGTGGTAGCAGCAACAAAAGTAAAGACAACAAAAGTAATGTTTTTGGTATTTTGTAGTGATTGTAACAGTAGCAGCAAGAAAGTAAATAAGCGAGAACCAGTATATGGAAAACCCGTAGGCACCGGATCAGTGATGGATAATTATGCCGGATGCGGTTCATCATGTAACAGTCATAACATAGGGTGACACAGAACTAGCTCCAATTCATCAATGTAATGTAGGCATGTATTCCGTATATAGTCATACGTGCTTATGGAAAAGAACTTGCATGACATCTTTTGTCCTACCCTCCCGTGGCAGCGAGGTCCTCTTGGAAACTAAGGGATATTAAGGCCTCCTTTTAATAGAGAACCGGAACAAAGCATTAGCACGTAGTGAATACATGAACTCCTCAAACTATGGTCATCACCGGGAGTGGTCCCAATTATTGTCACTTCGGGGTTGCCGGATCATAACACATAGTAGGTGACTATAGACTTGCAAGATAGGATCAAGAACTCACATATATTTATGAAAACATAATAGGTTCAGATCTGAAATCATGGCACTCGGGCCCTAGTGACAAGCATTAAGCATAGCAAAGTCATAGCAACATCAATCTCAGAACATAGTGGACACTAGGGATCAAACCTTAACAAAACTAACTCGATTACATGATAAGTCTCATCCAACCCATCACCGTCCAGCAAGCCTACGATGGAATTACTCACGCACAGCGGTGAGCATCATGAAATTGGTGATGGAGGATGGTTGATGATGACGACGGCAAAGAATCCCCCTCTCCGGAGCCGCGAACGGACTCCAGATCAGCCCTCCCGAGAGGTTTTAGGGCTTGGCGACGGCTCCGTATCGTAAAACGCGATGATTTCTTCTCTCTGATTTTTTTCTCTCCGAAAGCAAATATATAGAGTTGGAGTTGGCGTCGGAGGGCATCCAGGGTGCCCACAAGGTAGGGGGCGCACCCTAGAGGGGGGGCGCGCCCCCCACCCTCGTGGACAGGGTGTGGGCCCCCTGGTCTTCATCTTTGGCGAGGATTTTTTATTATTTTTTCTAAGATGTTCCGTGGAGTTTTAGGTCATTCCGAGAATATTTGTTTTCTCCACATAAAACAACATCACGACCATTCTGCTGAAAACAACGCCAGTCCGGGTTAGTTCCATTCAAATCATACAAGTTAGAGTCCAAAACAAGGGCAAAAGTGTTTGGAAAAGTAGATACGACAGAGACGTATCAATTAACTCCTAGTTGAGTCAAGTGGTTGTGGTACCCAGACATTCTGAGTATATGTTCACTGACAGAACTATTCTCCTCCATCTTGTAGCTGTAGAACTTATTGGAGATTTCATATCTCTCAATCCGGGCATTTGCTTGAAATATTAACTTGAACTCCTGGAACATCTCATATGCTCCATGACGTACCGGTTCTAAGCCGTAAAGCATGGCACACTGAACTATCGAGTAGTCATCAGCTTTGCTTTGCCAGGTGTTCATAACATCTGGCGTTGCTCCTGCAGCGGGTTTGTCACCTAGCGGTGCTTCTAGGACGTAATTCTTCTATGCAGTAATGAGGATAACCCTCAAGTTACGGACCCAATCCGTGTAGTTTCTAACATCATCTTTCAACTTAGCTTTCTCTAGGAACGCATTAAAATTTAACGAAACAACAGCACGGGCCATCAATCTACAACAACATAGACATGCAAAATACTATCAGGTACTAAGTTCATGATAAATTAAAGTTCAATTAATCAAATTACTTAAGAACTCCCACTTAGATAGACATCTCTCTAATCATCTAAGTGATCACGTGACCCATATCAACTAAACCGTGTCCGATCATCACGTGAGATGGAGTAGTTTTCAATGGTGAACATCACTATGTTGATCATATCTACTATATGATTCACGCTCGACCTTTCGGTCTCCAATGTTCCAAGGCCATATCTGCATATGCTAAGCTCATCAAGTTTAACCCGAGTATATATTCTGCGTGTGCAAAACTGGCTTGCACCCGTTGTATGTGAACGTAGAGCTTATCACACCCGATCATCACGTGGTGTCTCGACACGACGAACTATAGCAACGATGCATACTCAGGGTGAACACTTATACCTTGGAATTTAGTGAGAGATCATCTTATAATGCTACCGTCGAACTAAGCAAAATAAGATGCATAAAGGATAAACATCACATGCAATCAATATAAGTGATATGATATGGCCATCTTCATCTTGTGCCTTTGATCTCCACCTCCAAAGCACCGTCATGATCACCATCGTCACCGTCTTGACACTTTGATCTCAAACGAAGCATCTTTGTCGCCTCGCCAACTATTGCCTCTACGACTATCGCTACCGCTTAGTGATAAAGTAAAGCAATTACATGGCAATTGCATTTCATACAATAAAGCGACAACCATATGGCTCCTGCCAGTTGCCGATAACACTGTTACAAAACATGATCATCTCATACAATAAAATTTAGCATCATGTCTTGACCATATCACTTCACAACATATCCTGCAAAAACAAGTTAGACGTCCTCTACTTTGTTGTTGCAAGTTTTACGTGGCTGCTATGGGCTGAGCAAGAACCGTTCTTACCTATGCATCAAAAACCACAATGCGGTATAGTGATTGCTTTCTGATCTTCAGAAAGAACCATGTTCATTGAATCTGATTCAACTAAAGCTGGAGAAACAGACACCCACTAGCCACCTTTGTGCGAAGCACGTCGGTAGAACTAGTCTCACGTAAGCGTACACGTAATGTCGGTCTGGGTCGCTTCATCCAACAATGCCGCTGAATCGAGAATAAACAAGTGAAGGCAAGCAATATATATACCCATGCCCACAACTCCTCTGTCTTCTACTCATGCATATAACATCTACGCATAAACCTGGCTCAGATGCCCCTGTTGGGGAACGCAGTAATTTCAAAAAAAAATCCTACGCACACGCAAGATCATGGTGATGCATAGCAACGAGAGGGGAGAGTATCGTCTATGTACCCTCGTAGACCTTAAGAGGAAGCATTATGACAACGCGGTTGATGTAGTTGTACGTCTTCATGATCGACCGATCTAGCACTGAAGGTACGGCACCTCCGCGATCTGCACATGTTCGGCTCGGTGACGTCCCGCGAACTAACGATCCAGTAGAGTTTCGAGGGAGAGTTTCGTTATCACGACGGCGTGACGACGGTGATGATGTTGCTATCGGAACAGGGCTTCACCTAAGCACCACTACGATATAACCGAGGTGGATTATGGTGGAGGGGGGCACCGCACACGGCTAAAAGATCAATGATCAACTTGTGTGTCTATGGGGTGCCCCCCTCCCCCATATATAAAGGAGTGGAGGAGGGGGAGGGCCGGCCCTCTCTATGGCACACCCTAGGGGAGTCCTACTCCCTCCGGGAGTAGGATTCCCCCCTTCCAAGTAGGAGTAGGAGAGGAAGGAAGGAGGAGAGAGGGAGGAAGGAAAGGGGGGCCGGCCCCCTCCCAATTCGGATTGGGCTTGGGGGCGCGCCTTCCTCTTTTCCCTTCCCTCTCCTCTATTCCACTAAGGCCCAATAATGCCCATATACTCACCAGGGGGTTCCGGTAACCTCCCGGTACTCCGGAAAAATGCCCGAACCACTCGGAACCATTTCGATGTCCAAATATAGGCTTCCAATATATCGATCTTTATGTATCGGCCATTCCGAGAATCCTCGTCATGTCCGTTATCAAATCTGGGACTCTGAACTACCTTCTGTAGATCAAAACACATAAACTCATAATACCGATTGTCACCGAACATTAATCGTGCGGACCCTATGGGTTCGAGAACTATGTAGACATGACCGAGACATGTCTCTGGTTAATAACCAATAGCGGAACCTGGATGCTCATATTGGCTCCTACATATTCTACAAAGATCTTTATCGGTCAAACCGCATAACGATATTCGTTGTTCCCTTTGTCATTGGTTTGTTATTTTCCCGAGATTCGATTGTCGGTATCTCAATACCTAGTTCAATCTCGTTACCGGCAAGTCTCTTTACTCGTTCCGTAATGCTACATCCCGTAACTAACTCATTAGCTACATTGCTTGAAAGGCTTATTCTGACGTACATTACCGAGAGGGCCCAGAGATACCTCTCCGACAATCGGAGTGACAAATCCTAATCTTGATCCATGCCAACTCAACAAACACCATTGGAGACACCTGTAGAGCACCTTTATAATCACCCAGTTACGTTGTGATGTTTGGTAGCACAAAAAGTGTTCCTCCAGTATTCGGGAGTTGCATGATCTCATAGTCATAGAGACATGTATAGTTATGGAGAAAGCAATAGCAACAAACTAAATGGTCATTGTGGTAAGCTAACGGATGGGTCAAGTAAATCACGTCATTCTCTAATTATGTGATCCCGTTAATCAAATGACAACTCATGTCTATAGTTAGGAAACATAACCATCATTGATTCAACGAGCTAGTCAAGTAGAGGCAAACTAGTGACACTCTGTTTGTCTATGTATTCACACATGTACTAAGTTTCCACTTAATACTATTCTAGCATGAATAATAACCATTTATCATGATATAATAAAATATAAATAACAACTTTATTATTGCCTCTAGGGCATATTTCCTTCACCTTATGCCTGGCTTAATGGCTTTAAAGAAAGCGCTGCCAGGGAGATGACCCAGAAGTTTTAGAGAGTCATTTATTTCTGGCGTGTGCTTTTATAAAGTTTAAAAATAAAAAAATAAAGAGGGGAACCCAAAACTTTTCAAAAAGGAAAGTGAAAGTGAGAGAGACAAGCATTGTTGAAGTGGGGGAGCACCTTGAACTTTGTTCATGCTCACGAAAACTTTGTGATTCTTAATTACAGAAACTTTTCAACAAAAATAATTATCCCCTTGTAGAATTCCTTTGTATTATAAAAATAATGTGCCAAGATTTGCCTTTACGATGTTTACATTGCTTGTTGGTTTGTGCGGTGCAAGACAGAAACTTTGGCTGTAGTGCGCGATTTTACATTTTTTACTGGAATGTCGAACGGATCTGAAACTTTTTGCACTGTCTTTATATACATTTTTTTATTTTTCCTAATTGTTTCATAATTTTTGGAGTACCAGAAGTATGGTGAATGTTCATCATACTACAGACTGTCCTGTTTAAGACAGATTCTGTTTTTGATGCATAGTTTGCTTGTTTTGATCAAACTATCAATTTCTATCAGTGGATTCAACCATGGAAAAGTTATATTACAGTAGCTAAAATGCAAAAAAAACAAAATATGAATTGGTTTGCAACAGTACTTAGAGTAGTGATTTTCTTTATTATACTAATGGATCTTACCGAATTTTCTGTTAAGTTTTGTGTGATTGAAGTTTTTCAAGTTTTGGGAGAGATCACGATGGATGAAGGAATAAGGAGTGCCAAGAGCCTAAGCTTGGGGATGCCCGAGGAACCCCAAGGTTATATTCAAGGACTCCCAAGAAACCAAGCTTGGGGATGCCCTAGAAGGCATCCCCTCTTTCTTCTAACGATCATCGGTAATTTCACATGGAGCTATATTTTTATTCGTCACATGATATGCGTAAATTTTGGAGTGTCTTTTGCATTTAGTTTTCACTTTCCTTTATGCACCATGCTGGTATGAGATAGTCCTTGGTTGGTTTATAGAATTCTCATTGCACTTCACTTATATCTTTTGAGTTTGGCTTTATAGAATGCTTCATGTGCTTCACTTATATCATTTGAAGTTTGGATTGCCTGTTTCTCTTCACATAGAAAACCGCCATTTGTAGAATTCTCTTTTGCGTCACTTATATTTGCTAGAGCGTGGGCATATCTTTTGTAGAAAGAATTAAACTCTCTTGCTTCGCTTATATCTATTTAGAGAGATGACAGGAACTGGTCATTCACATGGTTAGTCATAAATCCTACATAAAACTTGTAGATCACTAAATATGATATGTTTGATTCCTTTCAATAGTTTTGCGTTATAAAGATGGTGATATTAGAGTCCTGCTAGTGGGTGGTTGTGGATTGTAGAAATATTGTGTTGAAGTTTGTGATTCCCGTAGCATGCACGTATGGTGAACCGTTATGTGATGAAGTCGGAGCATGATTTATTTATTGATTGTCTTCCTTATGAGTGCGGTCTGGGACGAGCGATGGTATTTTCCTACCAATCTATCCCCCAAGGAGCATGCGCGTAGTACTTTGTTTCGATGACTAATAGATTTTTGCAATTAGTATGTGAGTTCTTTATGACTAATCTTGAGTCCATGGATTATACACACTCTCACCCTTCCATCATTGCTAGCCTATTCGGTACCGTGCATTGCCCTTTCTCACCTCGAGAGTTGGTTCAAACTTCGCCGGTGCATTCACACCCCGTGATACGATACACTCTATCACACATAAGCCTCCTTATATCTTCCTCAAACAGCCACCATACCTACCTATTATGGCACTTCCATAGCCATTCCGAGATATATTGCCATGCAACATCCATCATCATCATATACATGACTTGAGCATTTATTGTCATATTGCATTGCATAATCGTAAAATAGCTAGCATGATGTTTTCATGGCTTGTCCATTTTTTTATGTCATTGCTATGCTAGATCATTGCACATTGATACGTCCATTTTGCATCATGCTTTTATATCAATATTTATTGCATTATGGGCTGTTATTACACATTATGTCACAATACTTATGCCTATTCACTCTTATTTTACAGGGTTTACATAAAGAGGGAGAATGCCGGCAGCTGGAATTCTGGCTGGAAGAGGAGCAAATATTAGAGACCTATTCTGCACAGCTCCAAAAGTCCTGAAACTTCACGGATGATGTTTTCCAAATATATAAAAAACATTGAGCGCAAGAACTTCACCAGGGGGGCCACACCCTGCCCACGAGGGTGGGGGGCGCGCCCTACCCCCCTGGGCGCGCACCCTACCTCGTGGGCCCCCTGGTGGCCCTTCGGTGACCATCTTCTGCTATATGGACTCTTTCAATGGGAAAAAAATTATAAGCCATTGTGGGAGTCCTGGATTAGGGGGTCTCCGGATAGCCGGACTATCTCCATTAGCTGGACTGTTAGACTATGAAGATACAAGATTGAAGACTTCGTCTCATGTCCGGATGGGACTATACTTGGCGTGGAAGGCAAGCTAGGCAATACATATATGGATATCTCCTCCTTTGTAACCGACCTTGTGTAACCCTAACCCTCTCCGGTGTCTATATAAACCAAAGGCTTTTAGTCCATAGGACAACAATCACAACATACAATCATACCGTAGGCTAGCTTTTAGGGTTTAGCCTCTCTGATCTCGTGGTAGATCTACTCTTCTAACACCCATATCATCAATATTAATCAAGCAGGACGTAGGGTTTTACCTCCATCAAGAGGGACCAAACCTGGGTAAAACTTCGTGTCCCTTACCTCCTCTTACCATCCGGCCTAGACGCACAGTTCGGGACCCCCTACCCGAGATCCGCCGGTTTTGACACCGACATTGGTGCTTTCATTGAGAGTTCCTCTGTGTCGTCGCCGTTAGGCTTGATGGCTCCTACTATCATTGATAGCGATGCGGTCCAGGGTGAGACTTTTCTCCCCGGACAGATCTTCATATTCGGCGGCTTTGCACTACGGGCTAATTCGCTTGGCCATCTGGAGAAGATTGAAAGCTACGCCCCTGGCCATCAGGTCAGATTTGGAAGTTTGAATTACACGGCCAATATCCGTGGGGACTTGATCTTCGACAGATTCGAGCCACAGCCGGGCGCACCGCACTGTCGCGATGGGTATGACCTAGCTCTGCCACCAGACGGTACTCCAGAGGCCGCGCCCGCATCAGCTCCGACCCTTAGCTTGGAGCCAACCACGCCAATCGAGGACGGGTGGCTAGACACCGGCTCAGGGCTGCAGTCTCGACGGAGATCGAGCCAAACACCAGCATAATCCTCTGCACAGCCCGTGACTCCAAGGTGCCGGACTCTCTTCCAGACCCCGAACCATCCGCGCCCCTGCCAATCGAATCCGAGTGGGTGCCGATCATGGAATTCACCGCCGCGGATATATTTCAGCACTCGCCCTTCGGCGACATTCTGAATTCACTAAGGTCTCTCTCTTTGTCAGGAGATCCCTGGCCGGATTATGGCCAATAGGATTGGGATCCAGACGACGAAGAAATTCGACGTCCACCCACCACCCACTTTGTAGCCACTGTCGACGATTTAACCGACATGCCCAACTTCGACTCCGCGGACATCAACAGTATGGACAACGATGCGGGAGGCGAAGATGAACCACCGCCAATAGGGCGCTGGACGTCCACTTCATCATATGACGTATACATGGTGGACACACCAAAAGAAGACGACGACGAGGAACGGAAGGATGCACCGAAGGCTTGTTCCCTCGAGAAGCAGTCAAAGCGGCGGCGCAAGCGCCGCCCCAAATCCCGCCTCGCCAGAAATAACGATCACACAGACCCAGCATTGGAGCAGGGCGAACCACTGCCGGACCACGACAATACGGAGAATCAAACCGAGCAAACCAATTCTGTCAAAGATAATAGTCCGGACGACACAACGCCGGACAGGCACCCGGAGCAGTAGAATGCCCGTCAAAGGCTTGTTGCCACCGCGAGGAGTCTAAAAAAGCAGAAGCAAAGGCTCAAGGCTGCATAGGACACACTTCAAATCATACGGAGTAAAGTACTCAACACAGCAGCAAAGTACGGCGACAATCGCCCCACCAAGAGCTACCCAAAGCGGAAGTTGCTACCTGAATTCGATGAGGAGGCCTCAGAACCCTCACATCCAAAAATCAAAACAGCCACCTGGCCGGATAAACGACCTCACGACCAACATAGAGCGGCAAACAATGGCACTCACAAGACAATACGCGATTCACGCGTGGGCTTGCATCAAAAGGACCAGCGCGGCATTGGCTCAATAGCTTGCCAGCGGACTCCATTAGCTGTTGGGAAGATCTGGAAGCCACATTCCGCGACAACTTTCAGGGCACTTATGTGTGACCACCAGACGCCGATGACTTGAGCCACATAATTCAGCAGCCAGAAGAGTCAGCCAGGCAATTCTGGACTTGGTTCCTTACAAAGAAAAATCAAATCGTCGATTCTCCGGATGCGGAGGCCTTAGCGGCTTCCAAGCACAACATCCGAGACGAGTGGCCAGCCCGGCACCTTGGTCAGGAAAAGCCGAAATCTATGGCAGCCCTCACGACGCTCATGACCCACTTTTGTGCGAGAGAAGACAGCTGGTTGGCTCGCAGTAATAACATATCAAAGAACCATGGTACCTCAGATACCAAGGACGGCAATAGCAGGTCACGTCGCAACAAGCATAAGCGCCGCATTAATGGCGAAAGTACTGAGGATATGGCAGTCAATGCCGGATTCAAAGGCTCTAAACCCAGTCAGCGGAAAAAGCCGTTCAAACAAAGTACGCCGGGTCCGTCCAGCTTGGACCGTATACTCGATCGCTCGTGTCAAATACACGGCACCCCAGACAAGCCAGCCAATCACACCAACAGGGATTGTTGGGTGTTCAAGCAGGCCGGAAAGTTAATTGCCGAAAACAAGGACAAGGGGCCGCATAGCGATGACGAGGAAGAATCCCGGCAGCCGCACACTGGAGGACAGAAGTGGTTTCCCCCGCAAGTGCGGACGGTGAACATGATATACGCAACCCACATCCCCAAGAGGGAGCGGAAGTGTGCGCTCAGGGACGTATATGCGTTGGAGCCAGTCGCCCCAAAGTTCAACCCTTGGTCCTCCTGTCCGATCACCTTCGATCGCAGGGACCACCCCATTAGTATCCGTCACGGCGGATTCACCGCACTGGTCCTAGACCCAATCCTCGACGGATTTCACCTCACTCGTGTCCTTATGGACGGCGGCAGCACCTGCTTTATCAGGACACAGTGCGCAAAATGGGTATAGACCCCTCAAGGATCAAACCCACAATGACGACCTTTAAGGGCGTCATTCTAGGCGTAGAGGTCCACTGCACAGGCTCAATTACACTGGAAGTGGTCTTCGGATCCCCGGATAACTTCCGAAGTGAAGAGTTAATCTTCGATATAGTCACGTTCCGCAGTGGTTATCACGCGCTGCTCGGACGAACCGCATTTGCTAGATTCAGTGCGGTACCATATTATGCATACCTCAAGCTCCAGGTGCCAGGACCTCACGGAGTTATTACAGTCAATGGAAACACAGAGCGCTCTCTCCGAACAGAGGTGCACACCGCGGCCCTCGCAGCAGAAGCGCAAAGCAGCCTCTCAAGGCAATCTACCAGTTCGGCATTTCAAAGCCCGGGAACCTTCAAGCGCGCTCGGGGCAATAGGCAAACAGACCGCCTGGCACGATCTGAGCATTTATTGTCATATTGCTTTGCATGATCGTAAGATAGCTAGCATGATGTTTTCATGGCTTGTCCATTTTTTTATGTCATTGCTACGCTAGATCATTGCACATTGATACGTCCATTTTGCATCATGCTTTTATATCAATATTTATTGCATTATGGGCTGTTATTACACATTATGTCACAATACTTATGCCTATTCACTCTTATTTTACAAGGTTTACATAAAGAGGGAGAATGCCGGCAGCTGGAATTCTGGCTGGAAGAGGAACAAATATTAGAGACCTATTCTGCATAGCTCCAAAAGTCCTGAAACTTCACGGATGATGTTTTCCAAATATATAAAAAACATCGAGCGCAAGAACTTCACCAGGGGGGCCACACCCTGCCCACGAGGGTGGGGGGCATGCCCCCTACCTCGTGGGCCCCCTGGTGGCCCTCCGGTGACCATCTTCTGCTATGTGGACTCTTTCGATGGGAAAAAAAATAATAAGCCATTGTGGGAGTCCTGGATTAGGGGGTCTCCGGATAGCCGGACTATCTCCATTAGCCGGACTGTTAGACTATGAAGATACAAGATTGAAGACTTCGTCTCGTGTCCGGATGGGACTCTACTTGGCGTGGAAGGCAAGCTAGGCAATACGTATATGGATATCTCCTCCTTTGTAACCGACCTTGTGTAACCCTAACCCTCTCCGGTGTCTATATAAACCGAAGGGTTTTAGTCCGTAGGACAACAATCACAACATACAATCATATCGTAGGCTAGCTTTTAGGGTTTAGCCTCTCTGTTCTCGTGGTAGATCTACTCTTGTAACACCCATATCATCAATATTAATCAAGTAGGATGTAGGGTTTTACCTCCATCAAGAGGGCCCGAACCTGGGTAAAACTTCGTGTCCCTTGCCTCCTGTTACCATCCGGCCTAGACGCACAGTTCGGGACCCCCTACCCGAGATCCGCCGGTTTTGACACCGACATTGGTGCTTTCATTGAGAGTTCCTCTGTGTCGTCGCTGTTAGGCTTGATGGCTCCTACTATAACGATAGCGATGCGGTCCAGGGTGAGACTTTTCTCCCCGGACAGATCTTCATATTCGGCGGCTTTGCACTGCGGGCTAATTCGCTTGGCCATCTAGAGAAGATTGAAAGCTACGCCCCTGGCCATCAGGTCAGATTTGGAAGTTTGAATTACACGGCCAATATCCTTGGGGACTTGAACTTCGACGGATTCGAGCCACAGCCGGGCGTGCCGCACTGTCGCGATGGGTATGGCATAGCTCTGCCACCGGATGGTACTCCAGAGGCCGCGCCCACATCAGCTCCGACCCTTCGCTCGGAGCCAACTGCGCCAATCAAGGACGGGTGGCTAGACACCGCCTCAGGGGCTGCAGTCTCGACGGCGATCGAGCCAAACACCAGCATAATCCTCTGCACAGCCCGTGACTCCAAGGTGTCGGACTCTCTTCCAGACCCCGAACCATCCGCGCCCCTGCCAATCGAATCCGAGTGGGCGCCGATCATGGAATTCACCGCCGCGGATATATTTCAGCACTCGCCCTTCGGCGACATTCTGAATTCACTAAGGTCTCTCTCTTTGTCAGGAGAGCCCTGGCTGGATTATGGCCAACAGGATTGGGATCTAGACGACGAAGAAATTCGACGTCCACCCACCACCCACTTTGTAGCCACTGTCGATGATTTAACCGACATGCCTGACTTCGACTCCGTGGACATCGACAGTATGGACAACGATACGGGAGGCGAAGATGAACCACCGCCAATAGGGCGCTGGACGTCCACTTCATCATATGACGTATACATGGTGGACACACCAAAAGAAGACGACGACGAGGAACGGAAGGATGCACCGAAGGCTTGTTCCCTCGAGAAGCAGTCAAAGCGGCAGCGCAAGCGCCGCCCCAAATCCCGCCTCGCCAGAAATAACGATCACACAGACCCAGCATTGGAGCAGGGCGAACCACTGCCAGACCACGGCAATACGGAGAATCAAACCGAACAAACCAATTCTGTCAAAGATAATAGTCCGGATGACACAACGACGGACAGGCACCCGGAGCAGCAGAATGCCCGTCAAAGGCTTGTTGCCACCGCAAGGAGTCTAAAAAAGCAGAAGCAAAGGCTCGAGGCTGCACAGGACACACTCCAAATCAGATGGAGTAAAGTACTCAAGACAGCAGCAAAGTACGGCGACAATCGCCCCACCAAGAGCTACCCAAAGCGGAAGTTGCTACCTGAATTCGATGAGGATGCCTCAGACCCCTCACATCCAAAAATCAAAACAGCCACCTGGCCGGATAGACGACCTCACGGCCAACATAGAGCGGCAAACAATGCCGCTCACAAGACAATACGCGATTCACGCGGGGGCTTGCATCAAAAGGACCAGCGCGGCATTGGCTCAATAGCTTGCCAGCGGACTCCATTAGCTGTTGGGAAGATCTGGAAGCCGCATTCCTCGACAACTTTCAGGGCACTTTTGTGCAACCACCAGACGTCGATGACTTGAGCCACATAATTCAGCAGCCAGAAGAGTCGGCCAGGCAATTCTGGACTCGGTTCCTTACAAAGAAAAATAAAATCATCGACTGTCCGGATGCGGAGGCCTTAGAGGCTTTCAAGCACAACATCCGAGACGAGTGGCCAGCCCGGCACCTTGGTCAGGAAAAGTCGAAATCTATGGCAGCCCTCACGACGCTCGTGACCCGCTTTTGTGCGGGAGAAGACAGCTGGTTGGCTCGCAGTAATAACATATCAAAGAACCATGGTACCTCAGATACCAAGGATGGCAATAGCAGGTCACGTCGCAACAAGCATAAGCGCCGCATTAACGGCAAAAGTACTGAGGATACGTCAGTCAAAGCCGGATTCAAAGGCTCTAAACCCGATCAGCGGAATAAGCCATTCAAACAAAGTACGTTGGGTCCGTCCAGCTTGGACCGTATACTCGATCGCTCGTGAAAAATACACGGCACCCCAGACAAGCCAGCCAATCACACCAATAGGGATTGTTGGGTGTTCAAGTAGGACAACAAGTTAATTGCCGAAAACAAGGACAAGGGGCCGCATAGCGATGATGAGGAAGAATCCCGGCAGCCGCACACTGGAGGACAGAAGAGGTTTCCCCCGCAAGTGCGGACGGTGAACATGATATACGCAACCCACATCCCCAAGAGGGTGCGGAAGCGTGCGCTCAGGGACGTATATGCATTGGAGCCAGTCGCCCCAAAGTTCAACCCTTGGTCCTCTTGTCCGATCACCTTCGATCGCAGGGACCACCCCACTAGTATCCGTCACGGCGGATTCACCGCACTGGTCCTAGACCCAATCCTCGACGGATTTCACCTCACTCGAGTCCTTATGGACGGCGGCAGCAGCCTGAACCTGCTTTATCAGGACAAAGTGCGCAAAATGGGTATAGACCCCTCAAGGATCAAACCCACAAAGACGACCTTTAATGGCATCATTCCAGGCGTAGAGGCCCACTGCATAGGCTCAATTACACTGGAAGAGGTCTTCGGATCCCCGGATAACTTCCGAAGCGAAGAGTTAATCTTCGATATAGTCCCGTTCCGTAGTGGTTATCACGCGCTGCTCAGACGAACCGCATTTGCTAGATTCAATGCGGTACCACATTATGCATACCTCAAGCTCAAGGTGCCAGGACCTCGCGGAGTTATTACAGTCAATGGAAACACAAAGCGCTCTCTCCGAACAGAGGTGCACACCGCAGCCCTCACAACATAAGCGCAAAGTAGCCTCTCAAGGCAATCTACCAGTTCGGCATTTCAAAGCCCGGACACCTTCAAGCGCGCTCGGGGCAATCGGCAAACAGACCGCCTGGTGCGATCTGAGCTCGTGTAGCAATACGACGGCCACCCCAATCCTAGCCCAATGGCATTGTTCGTGCCGCGCGTACATAATTACGCATTAAAAATACCATGGGCACAGGTGGGGAGGGGGCACAACTACGGCACGCCCCAAAACGCGGCCTAAACCGCACCAGGGGCTTCCCGTTTGGTTATTTTTCTTTTTTCAGGACATCAATCTCTGGAAACACTGTCCGGCAGCTCTATTGCCGAACACATGATACAGCAACCAAGGAGGCCGACAACTACGGAATTCCCAGGTGGATTACAGATTTCATATAATTCCTCAGCCCACCCTTGGAAGGGACATAGTCCTACTCTTTTGCTTATTACACTATCCGTATCACTCTGCTTTAACGCAATTTTTTAATATACAATACATGACATTACGACTATTATCGCATTTTTGGTATATATATACATATCTATGTGTTCATTAATGACGCCTAGCAACCGTACACTCTGGTACGGCCAATGCACCAGGGGCTTACCTACCCACAATATGGTGTGAAAAGTCTGAACACTTTCACAAGTGCGGCACCCCGAACTTATAGCATTATATGCATCAGCTCCGAATCATGTCTTTGGTCAAATGTTGGGTTTGCCCGGCTCCTATGTTTTGGTACCTTACGTTCCTCTCTATCGGCTAAGGTAGCGCTAGAAGAACTACTGCGATTGTGCCCCGGTTCTGCCGGGCCGAGCACCTCAGTAGAGAAAGCTAAAACTGACTGTCATGATAAGGCGAGAGACTGGTCGCTGTTCGGCGAGGTTTTTCGAGTCCCTAAAGACTTATGCCGCTTAGGGCGAGGGGCCGGCTCCGTTCGGCTTACAGGCGTGTATCGCGCCCCGAATTCGGCCTTCCGAATACCAGGGGCTTCGCCGAAATTTAAAATTATAGAATTCTATGGCTAAGTGAGAGTGATAAAGCATTATTAGTCTGGTTGCATTGTCCGTTGTGCTGAACACCTCCCTCGAAGGACCCAAACATGGGAACAAGAGTGCTCAGGTTTATCCCGAACACCCCGGCACTCGTGGCATGGGGGGCAGAAGCCGAGGACTAGCCATCTCTTAGATTGGATAAACAGCCAAACATAAGGTAATATTTTAAATTCACACAAGCGTTGCATAGCGAATACGATACAAGTTTTCATACATACAGGACAAAACGAGCAAGTCTCATTCAAATATTACATCTTGCAAACACTCATCCGCGATAAGGCGGGCGCCCAGCAGAACACCCTCGTAGTACATCTCGGGGTGGCGGTGCTCCTTGCCCTCCGGCGGCCCCTCCTTGATCAGCTCACGGCGTCTAGCTTGACCCACTGCATTTTTACACGGGCGAAGGCCTGGCGTGCACCTTCAATGCAGACGGATCGCTTGACGACCTCCAGCCGTGGGCAGGCATCCACAAGCCGCCTCACCAGGCCAAAGAAGCTGTTCGGAAGGGCATCGCCAGGCCACAACTGGACTATGAAGCTCTTCATGGCCTGATCGGCCGCCTTATGTAGCTCGGCCATCTGCTTCAGCTGGTCGCTCATCGGCACCGGATGTTCGGCCTCAGCATACTGAGACTAGAACAACTTCTCCGTCGAGCTACCGTCCTCGGCCTGGTAAAATTGTGCGGCATCGGACACACTGCGGGGCAAATCTGCGAATGCTCCTGAAGAGCTCCAGATCCGGGTAAGTAATCGATAATTTACTTTTACATGCTTGCTTTGCATATAGAAAGCCTTACCCACCACTATCTTCTTTATCGCGTCAATCTCCTAAAGGGCCTTCTGGGCCTCGGCCTTGGCACTCTTCGCGCTCTCACGGGCCGCGGCAAGCTCAGACTCTCGCGTCTTCAAGTCAAGCTCCAACGCCTCGTGCTTCGTCACGAGAGCCTGGAGCTCTTGCTGCACCTCGCCCACCCGAGCCTCGTGCCTCTCTCGCTCCGTGCGCTCCTGGGCCGCCTTTTCTTCGGCCTGGGAAAACGCTTGCTTCAGGGTCGCCACCTCGGTCGTGGCCCCTGGCAAACATACAATGATCCTGTCATTTAGCAATCGCGTCCTTTTTCTCATCTACAGACGGGGTATTACTTAACCTTGTTCTCCTCGAGCTGCCTCTTAGCAATGCCGAGCTCTTTCTGGGACCCCTCGAGGGCCTCCTTCAGTACGGCGACCTCCGCAGTTAGTGCGGTGGACGCCAGCAGCGAAGCCTGCATATGCATATTGACATACTTATATTAGACTCCTGCGATATTATTTGATCCTCTGTTCGGCTTTTCTTTGTGAACACCGAACAAAGCATCAGGGGCTACTGTCTATGCGGTAATATTTCTACTACATTTTAAAACACTTACCTCGAAGCCTGTTAGAAGGCTAGTACAGGCTTCAGTCAATCCGCTCTTGGCGGACTGAACCTTCTGGATCACCGCACTCATGATAGTGCGGTGCTCCTCCTCGATGGAAGTGCTGCGAAGTGCTTCCAACACAGTGTCCGGCGCCTGTGGATGGACAGAGGTCTCTGGCACAGGCGTCTCACACCCCTTAGAATGGGACCGCCTGCCCGAGCTCGGAACCGTTGGAGGGTCCGGCGCGGTGTTCGGCTGAGGGCCGAACTCGGAGCTCTCGGGGACCCCGTCCCCTCGGCTCCTGGAGTCCGGAAGGTCGACTTGAGGCGCCTTCGGGACTGTCCCCCCTTGATCCGGTGCCTCTTGAGACAGCACCTCGGCGTCGTCTGCTGGATGAGGGGCCGTGGCGGTTTGGACTGGATCGCTATCCATGTCCGACGAGCCCAGGGAGCTGTCCGAGGATAGCTCGATATTGGCTCGGGGCGGCCTACACAATTGAGTTCGGCGTTAGGGAAAGCGACAAAGGAATCCTATGGGTTACTTTGGTATCCGAATACTTACGATCTCCCTTGGGGCTTGGCCCTGGGCAACCACTCGTCTTCACTTTCGTCGGCGGCGGTGGAGCTGTCCGGAAGGAGCGTCCTTCCCTTCTTGGACCCTCCGGTCTCCCCAGTTGGGGCGGCCTTCCTTTTCTTGTCTCCCCCAGTCGATGGGGGAGCCTCTTCTTCCTCTTCCTCGTCTTCGGGGGAAGAGTGCGCCGCAGAGTCATCGTACGGTGAGTCCAACGACGCCTGGCGTCGGGAACTCTTTCGAGCTCCCTTGGCCTTCTTGGTCTTCTCCGGCACCTTATAAGGGGCCGGAGTCAGCATCTTCGTTAGAAGAGCGTCTACGGGGCCTTCGGGCAAGGGAGCTGGACAGTCAATCTATCCGGCCATCTTCTGCCAGTCCTGACAAAATTACGGGAGTTTAGATCCCGCATAGAGTCAATCTGTATAGAAAACAAGTATCCTGTAAAAGATAAAACAACTTACCGCACTAGCGTGGCGCTTCGCGCTGAATCCGCGATCCTCAGTAATGGGGTGAGGGACCTCGGCACTCTTGAACAACACCCTCCATGCATCTTCATGAGTCGTATCGAAGAGCCTCTTTAGAGTTCGGTGCTGCGCCCGATTGAACTCCCACAAGGTAAACTCCCGTTGTTGGCACGGGAGTATCCGGCGGACGAGCATAACCTGGACTATGTTGAAAAGCTTGAGCTTCTTGTCCACCATGTTCTGAATACATGACTGGAGTCCGGTCAGCTCTTTTGACTTACCCCAGGACAGGCCCTTGTCTTTCCAAGAGGTGAGCCGCATGGGGATGCCAGATCGGAACTCGGGGGCCGCTACCCAAGCGGGATCGCGCGGCTCGGTGATATAGAACCACCCCGATTGCCACCCCTTTATGGTATCCATGAAGGTGCCCTCGAGCCATGTGATGTTGGGCATCTTGCCCACCATGGCGCCTCCGCACTCCGCCTGGCGGCCGCTCACTACCTTCGGCTTGACATTGAAGGTCTTCAGCCATAAGCCAAAGTGGGGCTTGATGCGGAGGAAGGCCTCGCACACGACGATAAACGCCGAGATGTTGAGGATGAAGTTCAGCGCCAGATCATGGAAATCCAGGCCGTAATAGAACAAGATCCCCCGGATAAAGGGATGGAGAGGGAATCCTAGTCCGCGGAGGAAATGGGTGAGGAATACCACCCTCTCATGGGGCTCGGGGGTGGGGATGAGCTGTCCCTTATTTGGGAGCCAGTGCGCGATGTCATCGGGCAGGTATCCGGCTCTCCTCAGTTTCTTGACGTCTCCCTCCGTGACGGAGGAGACCATCCACTTGCCTCCCGCTCCGGACATGGTTGGAGAAGGTTGAGATGGAAGTGAGGACTTGGGCGCTAGAGCTCAAGTGTGCAGGAGCGGATGAGCAGAGGAGGAAGAAGGTGTGGATAGAAAGGTGAATCCTTATCCCTTTATATGGGCGGACAAAACTAAGCGTCCCCCCTTGCTTGGTAAAAATCGCTTATCCCCCAAGCACCGTAATTAATGGCGCGGTTGGGTTACCCACACCCGTATTGATGAGAATCCCGTAATAAGGGGACACGATCTCTGCTTTGATAAGACGTGTCGAAAAACTGCCTCGCGTTATGTGTGGGGCTGGTTAAAAGAAACGGTTCAAATAATCACCGGGCCATGACGTAACGTCATGTTGGCAAAACAAGCTAGCGGATTAGATCTGTGAAAACATTATTCTCTCTACGGTGAAATGTGGAACTTATTTTGCAGGGTCGGACACTATCCTCGCATTCAACCTCTTCTGTCATGTATTTGGAGAGGGAACCCGCCTTGCAATGTCGAAGACAATACTGTGCACCGGACTCATCGTCATTGAAGCCTGGTTCAGGGGCTACTGTGGGAGTCCTGGATTAGGGGGTCTCCGGATAGCCGGACTATCTCCATTGGCCGGACTGTTAGACTATGAAGATACAAGATTGAAGACTTCGTCTCGTGTCCGGATGGGACTCTACTTGGCGTGGAAGGCAAGCTAGGAAATACGTATATGGATATCTCCTCCTTTGTAACCGACCTTGTGTAACCCTAACCCTCTCCGGTGTCTATATAAACCGAAGGGTTTTAGTCCGTAGGACAACAATCACAACATACAATCATACCGTAGGCTAGCTTTTAGGGTTTAGCCTCTCTGATCTCGTGGTAGATCTACTCTTGTAACACCCATATCATCAATATTAATCAAGCAGGACGTAGGGTTTTACCTCCATCAAAAGGGCCCGAACCTGGGTAAAACTTCGTGTCCCTTGCCTCCTGTTACCATCCGGCCTAGACGCACAGTTCGGGACCGCCTACCCAAGAGCCGCCGATTTTGACACCGACAGCCATCTTCTCGAACGAAACTCCGCCGCCACGAGGAGGAACCTTGGCGGAGCCAATCTAGGGTTCTGGCGGGGCTGTTCTGTCGGGGAAACCTTCCCTCCCGGAGGGGGAAATCATCGCCATCGTCATCACCAACGCTCCTCTCATCGGGAGAGGGCAATCTCCATCAACATCTTCATCAGCACCATCTCATCTCAAAACCCTAGTTCATCTCTTGTATCCAATTCTTGTCTCCAAGTCCGGGATTGGTGCTAGTAGGTTGCTAGTAGTGTTAATTACTCCTTGTAGTTGATGCTAGTTGGTTTAATTGGTGGAAGATCATATGTTCAGATCCTATATGCACATTAATACCCCTCTGATTATGAACATGTTTATGCTTTGTGAGTAGTTACTTTTGTTCCTGAGGACATGGGAGAAGTCTTGCTATTAGTAGTCATGTGAATTTGGTATTCGTTCGATATTTTGCTGAGATGTATGTTGTCTCTCCTCTAGTGGTGTTATGTGAACGTCGACTACATGACACTTCAGCATCTGTTGGGCCTAGAGGAAGGCATTGGGAAGTAATAAGTAGATGATGGGTTGCTAGAGTGACCGAAGCTTAAACCCTAGTTTATGCGTTGCTTTGTAAGGGGCTGATTTGGATCCATATGTTTCATGCTATGGTTAGGTTTACCTTAATACTTTTGTTGTATTTGCGGATGCTTGCAATAGAGGTTAATCATAAGTGGGATGCTTGTCCAAGTAAGGGCAGCACCCAAGCACCGGTCCACTCACATACAGAATTATCAAAGTGCCGAACGTGAATCATATGAGCGTGATGAAAACTAGCTTGACGATATTCCCATGTGTCCTTGGGAGCGCTTTACATCATATAAGAGTTTGTCCAGGCTTGTCCTTTGCTACAAAAAGGATTGGGCCACCTTGCTGCACCTTATTTACTTTTGTTACTTGTTGCTCATTACAAATTATCCTATCACCAAACTATCTGTTACCACTTATTTCAGTACTTGCAGAGAATACCTTGCTGGAACCCGCTTATCATTTCCTTCTGCTCCTCGTTGGGTTCGACACTCTTAATTATCGAAAGGACTACGATATATCCCCTATACTTGTGGGTCATCACACATCCTGGTACACCACCGGAGGCATTCATACACTAGTAGAAAAAGGGCCATTTGTCCCGGTTCATAAGGCCCATCTGTCCCGGTTGGGGAACCGGGACTAAAGTGTCGTTACTAATGCCCTAGGTCTTTAGTCCCCGTTCTTATACCAACTGGGACAAATAGGCCTCCACATGGCCGCTCCAGCGAGCCCAGGCACGAGGGCCTTTGGTACCGGTTGGTAGCACCAACCGGGACCAATAAGCTTCCACGCGTCAGCATTTCAGGGGTTGGTTTTTTTAAAGGAGGTGGTTTAGGGGTTTTGGGGGTTAATTTAGGTTGGTATAGGTAGCTAATAGGATGTGTCCTCTCTTACCTTCATGCTACTGCTACTTCTCTGCCTAAACATGACTTAGATTGAAGTGAGGCAACATGTGGTGCATGTCGAAAGTAATACTAATCCTAACTTGATCAAGTTTGGATTGTACTATGCTACCTCTTGAGCACTGCGTTGGATTTCCTTGAAGAGGAAAGGATGATGCAGCAAAGTAGCGTAAGTATTACCCTCAGGTTTCGAGAACCAAGGTATCAATCCAGTAGGAGGCTGCGCGCGAGTCCGTAGTACTTGCGCAAAACAAATAACTCCTCGAAACCAATGCGATAAGGCATTGTCAATCCCTTCACGGTCACTTACGAGAGTGAGATCTGATAGATATGATAAGATAATATTTTTTGTATTTTTGTGATAAAAATGCAAAGTAAAGAAAAGCAAAGTAAAAAAGCAAAGGAAATAACTAAGTATTGGAAGATTATATGATGAAGACAGACTCGGGGGCCATAGGTTTCACTAGTAGCTTCTCTCAAGAGCATAAGTATTTTACGGTGGGTGAACGAATTACTGTTGAGCAATTGACAGAATTGAGCATAGTTATGAGAATATCTAGGTATGATCATATATATAGGCATCACGTCCAAGACAAGTAGACCGACTCCTGGCTGCATCTACTACTATTACTCCACTCATCGACCGCTATCCAGCATGCATCTAGAGTATTAAGTTCATGAAAACAGAGTAACGCCTTAAGCAAGATGACATGATGTAGAGGAATAAATTCATGAAATATGATAAAACCCCCATCTTGTTATCCTCGATGGCAACAATACAATACGTGCCTTGCTGCCCCTACTGTCACTGGGAAAGGACACCGCAAGATTGAACCAAAAGCTAAGCACTTCTCCCATTGCAAGAAAAATCAATCTAGTAGCCCAAACCAAACTGATAATTCGAAGAGACTTGCAAAGATAACCAATCATACATATAAGAATTCAGAGAAGATTCAAATATAGTTCATACATAATCTTGATCATAAACCCACAATTCATCGGTCTCAACAAACACACCGCAAAAAGAAGGTTACATCGAATAGATCTCCACAAGAGAGGTTGAGAACATTGTATTGAGATCCAAAAAGAGAGAAGAAGCCATCTAGATAATAACTATGGACCCGAAGGTCTAAGGTAAACTACTCACACTTCATCGGAGAGGCTATGGTGTTGATGTAGAAGCCCTCCGTGTTGGATGCCCCCTCCGGCGGAGCTCCGGAACAGGCCCCAAGATGGGATCTCGTGGATACAGAAGGTTACGGCGGTGGAATTAGGGCTTTGGCTCCGTATCTGATCGTTTGGGGGTACGTAGGTATATATAGGAGGAAGGAGTACGTCGGTGGAACAACAGGGAGGCACGAGGGTGGAGGGCACGTCTGGGGGGGGGGGTAGGCGCGCCCCCTACCTCGTGGCTTCCTCCTTTATTTCTTGACATAGGGTCCAAGTCTCCTGGATCATGTTTAGTGAGAAAATCACGTTCCCGAAGGTTTCATTCCATTTGGACTCCGTTTGATATTCCTTTTCTACAAAACTCTGAAATAGGCAAAAAACAGCAATTCTGGGCTGGGCCTCTGGTTAATAGGTTAGTCCCAAAGAAATATAAAAGTGGATAATAAAGCCCAATAATGTCCAAAATAGTAGATAATATAGCATGGAGCAATCAAAAATTATAGATACGTTGGAGACGTATCATACTACTTTCGACATGCACCACATGCATGTTGCCTTCACTTCAATCCAATCCATGTTCATTTCACCTGCTAATATATAATAACTCTTCATGCTCGCATCATGCATCATCATATATAATAACAAGTCTACTAATCATCATCATACAACTTCTACTCGTTATTAATAACAAGTCATACGATCATCATCCTCATAGTCATCGAACCAACCCTACTTAATTGTTCTTAGCACATGATCATCATTATTAGGTAGGACCTAAATACCCTCTTTAAGGTAAAATAGCAGAAAACAATATAGACCCCGACTCTCCATTATGGAGAATGGAGATCATCCTGTCTCCAAATCTTGCGCTTCGCTTCCTTTTGCTTCTAAGAACCTCCTTACGACTGTCCATAAATTTTTTCCATCCTTTGATTTGCATGTCTCCATTCCTTTTAGAAATCTGGTATGGACAGTTGAGATTCGTAGGATGACTTGGCTGTATGTTCAAAACATTAAGGCTACCTTTCTGATACATCAAATGAGGCACACAATTCTCTGGGATTATCTGTTGAAAAACATAGTAATAACCTCATAGTTAGCAATGATGTACTAGTTTTAGAAGTATGCAAAAGATGCACGGATGTCGTAATAGTAAAAAATCTTACCAGGGTATCTCCATGGTAGTTACCGTAGTTGAACACATGCACTAGTGGCACGTATTGACCATAATGTTGAGAAGTTTGATTTTAGATATTGTAATTCTCAATGTCAGTACAAAATCCGACCAGATGATTTTTCTCCTTGTAAGTTAATTCGAAGCCATCGGTGTAGTGGGTTTTGTCTACCATCTCCCGCACATTCTTTGAAGAATGAAAATAAGCTCTCAATGGAAATAAGTTGTCAACTATTTTGAAATAAATGATATAACTTAGCAAATAACTATGTTTGAGAAACTAAACTCACATAGCGGTAGAATTGGAGGCGTATCAACAAGGACCCAAATGTCCATATTATCTTGCTCGATTTCAGGATCACCAAGATCCATGGTGACAAGCATACCCTCATCAAAACCATACATCTTGCAAAGTGCTTCCCATTTTTTGCAACCAAAATGGGTTACGTTCTCAGAATTGTACAGCTTTACTTCAAAATCCATATCATGATGAGTCCTTAGGTGAATTTTCTTTGTTTCAAAACTTTCATGTTCTTCAAAACCCATCCTCTCCAAGACATAGTGCCTTGCATGGCATGGGATAAGCTACTCGAATTGTAAAAGATGAGAATTACACGTTGAAATAGTTGTAGTCATTCTTAATTATGAAAAAACACTTGTCGTCGTTGCCTACCATTTCAACATCGAAGGTCTCCTCGAGCTTAATGCTGAAGCAGCGATCATTGTCCAGGTGAGGCATGTCGTACAGACCTCGATCGTCGTGGCACCAACTGCACTCCCCTGGGAGACATTCGTCGTCTGATGACGACATTTCCTGCGTTCATATATTCAAAGATTAAACTTGTACAATTAAATATATGTACTACAAAAACTAAATTAGATCATTATTATTCATCATGGGTTGACTATCGGTCTGTCGAGTCTTTTCATGAAAACTCTCAGCTCACGTGGTGTATATATTCGACTCTCGATGATGGTCGCTCCTCACTTTGTCCCCGAGTGCATTACACCAAAATGTCTAGCACACGGGAACGAAGGAGAAGCGACCCCCACGACAACAGTCGGGATTCTTCGTCAACTCATATATATATGGTGGAACGATTCCTCTTTGACATTTGCGACCGTCGGTGATGGTCGTTACTCCTTCTTCCCCTAGTGCATAACAAACGTCTAGCACCCGGAGAAGAAGGAGAAACGACCCCCACGACAACAGTCGTGATTCTTTGTCCTCTCATACATGGTGGAGACTCGACAGACTTAAAGTCAACCCGAAATATCGTTTAATTATCTTTCTATAAAATGATTTGGCTGGTCTCACCTCGAGGTCGGAGGGGGTCGGTGACAGGGACGACGGTGGGGATGATGGAGGGGGCCTCCTAGATTTCTGCGAAACCAAAAACACTATAAGCTATCAACTAATCATATGCATACACCTTGCATAGTGCTCTCCAATTTTAGCATTCAAAGTAGGAGTAGTTTTCCAATTTGAGCATTCAATAAGCAAATCAAATCGCAAAATAAAGTAGTATTAAAATTAGGATGCATTCAATTATATGAAAAACTACATCATCTCTTGCGTCCGTACATCATTGAATATTATCACTAATACACCTCGAATACTATCATACATATAACATCGCTAGTACAGCTAGAACCGTAGCGCCCGACGGGTATCGGCATGGGCGGTGGACACCCAAAGAGAAGGAATCATCACAGGATCGCTCCAGTGAGATCCCTGAAGAACCTGCCAGGTATTGTCGAACCTGCCATCCAATGCAACCATGTAGCGACGGACGTGCTCGTCCTCCTCGCTGACACGGTGACGTACCACCTCTGCGGTGTCCGGTGTTGGAAATATGCCCTAGAGGCAATAATAAATTGATTATTATATTTCCTTGTTCATGATAATCGTTTATTATCCATGCTAGAATTGTATTGATAGGAAACTCAGATACATGTGTGGATACATAGACAACACCATGTCCCTAGTAAGCCTCTAGTTGACTAGCTCGTTGATCAATAGATGGTTACGGTTTCCTGACCATGGACATTGGATGTCATTGATAACGGGATCACATCATTAGGAGAATGATGTGATGGACAAGACCCAATCCTAAGCCTAGCACAAGATCATGTAGTTCGTATGCTAAAGCTTTTCTAATGTCAAGTATCATTTCCTTAGACCATGAGATTGTGCAACTCCCGGATACCGTAGGAATACTTTGGGTGTGCCAAACGTCACAACGTAACTGGGTGGCTATAAAGGTACATTACAGGTATCTCCGAAAGTGTCTGTTGGGTTGGCACGAATCGAGACTTAGGATTTGTCACTCCGTGTAAACGGAGAGGTATCTCTGGGCCCACTCGGTAGGGCATCATCATAATGTGCACAACGTGATCAAGGAGTTGATCACGGGATGATGTGTTACGGAACGAGTAAAGAGACTTGCCGGTAACGAGATTGAACAAGGTATCGGGATACCGACGATCGAATCTCGGGCAAGTATCGTACCGCTAGACAAAGGGAATTGTATACGGGATTGATGAAGTCCTTGACATCGTGGTTCATCCGATGAGATCATCGTGGGACATGTGGGAGCCAACATCGGTATCCAGATCCCGCTGTTGGTTATTGACCGGAGAACGTCTCGGTCATGTCTGCATGTCTCCCGAACCCGTAGGGTCTACACACTTAAGGTTCGATGACGCTAGGGTTATAAAGGAAGCTTGTATGTGGTTACCGAATGTTGTTCGGAGTCCCGGATGAGATCCCGGACGTCACGAGGAGTTCCGGAATGGTCCGGAGGTAAAGATTTATATATAGGAAGTCCTATTTCGGCCATCGGGACAAGTTTCGGGGTCATCGGTATTGTACCGGGACCACCGGAAGGGTCCCGGGGGCCCACCGGGTGGGGCCACCTATCCCGGAGGGTCCCATGGGCTGAAGTGAGAAGGGATCCAGCCCAAAGTGGGCTGGGGCGCCACTTCCCCTAGGGCCCATGCGCCTAGGGTGAAAGGGGAACCCTAAGGAAGAGTCCCAAGGAGGGAAGGCACCTCCTAGGTGCCTTGGGGGGGGAGGGAAACCTCCCCTGGCCGCCGCCCCCTAGGAGATTGGATCTCCTAGGGCTGGCGCACCCCCCTTGGGCTCCCTATATATAGTGGGGGTAGGAGGGCCTCTTGAGACACCCCTTGTGCCTTTGGTGCAGCCCCTCCCTCTCTCCTAAGTCCTTCTCCTCTCCCGTGGTGCTTGGCGAAGCCCTGCAGGATTGCCACGCTCCTCCACCACCACCACGCCGTTGTGCTGCTGCTGGATGGAGTCTTCCTCAACCTCTCCCTCTCTCCTTGCTGGATCAAGGCGTCTGAGACGTCACCGGGCTGTACGTGTGTTGAACGCGGAGGTGCCGTGCGTTCGGCACTTGATCATCGGTGATTTGGATCACGACGAGTATGACTCCATCGACCCCGTTCACTTGAACGCTTCCGCTTAGCGATCTACAAGGGTATGTAGATGCACTCTCCTTCCCCTCGTTGCTGGTCTCTCCATAGATAGATCTTGGTGACACGTAGGAAAATTTTGAATTTCTGCTACGTTCCCCAACAGTGGCATCATGAGCTAGGTCTATGCGTAGTTACTATGCACGAGTAGAACACAAAGTAGTTGTGGGCGTTGATTTTGTTCAATATGCTTGCCGTTACTAGTATTATCTTGATTCGGCGGCATCGTGGGATGAAGCGGCCCGGACCAACCTTACACGTATGCTTATGTGAGACCGGTTCCACCGACTGACATGCACTAGTTGCATTAGGTGGCTGGCGGGTGTCTGTCTCTCCCACTTTAGTTGGATCGGATTCGATGAAAAGGGTCCTTATGAAGGGTAAATAGCAATTGGCATATCACGTTGTGGTTTTTGCGTAGGTAAGAAACGTTCTTGCTAGAAACCCATAGCAGCCACGTAAAACATGCAAACAACAATTAGAGGACGTCTAACTTGTTTTTGCAGGGTATGCTATGTGATGTGATATGGCCAAAAGGATGTGATGAATGATATATGTGATGTATGAGATTGATCATGTTCTTGTAATAGGAATCACGACTTGCATGTCGATGAGTATGACAACCGGCAGGAGCCATAGGAGTTGTCTTAATTTATTTATGACCTGCGTGTCAACATAAACGTCATGTAATTACTTTACTTTATTGCTAACCGTTAGCTGTAGTAGTAGAAGTAATAGATGACGTGACAACTTCATGGAGACACGATGATGGAGATCATGGTGTCATGCCGGTGACGATGATGATCATGGAGCCCCAAGATGGAGATCAAAGGAGCTATATGATATTGGCCATATCATGTCATTATTATTTGACTGCATGTGATGTTTATCATGTTTATACATCTTATTTGCTTAGAACGACGGTAGTAAATAAGATGATACCTCATTAAAATTTCAAGAAGTGTTCTCCCCTAACCGTGCACCGTTGCTACAGTTCGTCGTTTCGAAGCACGCCGTGATGATCGGGTGTGATAGATCCTTACGTTCACATACAACGGGTGTAAGACAGTTTTACACATGCAAAACACTTAGGGTTAACTTGACGAGCCTAGCATGTACAGACATGGCCTCGGAACACAGAAGACCGAAAGGTCGAGCATGAGTCGTATAGAAGATACGATCAACATGAAGATGTTCACCGACGTTGGCTAGTCCGTCTCACGTGATGATCGGACACGGCCTAGTTGACTCGGATCATGTAATCACTTAGATGACTAGAGGGATGTCTATCTGAGTGGGAGTTCATAAGATGAACTTAATTATCCTGAACATAGTCAAAAGGTCTTCGCAAATTATGTCATAGCTCGCGCTTCAGTTCTACTGTTTAGTTATGTTCCTAGAGAAAATTTAGTTGAAAGTTCATAGTAGCAATTATGCGGACTACGTCCGTAAACTGAGGATTGTCCTCATTGCTCAATGGAAGGCTTATGTCCTTAATGCACCGCTCAGTGTGCTGAACCTCGAACGTTGTCTGTGGATGTTGTGAACATCTGACATACACATTTTGATAACTACATGATAGTTCAGTTAAACGGTTTAGAGTTGAGGCACCGAAGACGTTTTTTGAAACGTCGAAAAACATATGAGATGTTTTGAGGGCTGAAATTGGGATTTCAGGCTCGTGCCCACGTCAAGAGGTATAAGACCTCCGACGATTTTCTTAGCCTGCAAACTAAGGGAGAAAAGCTCAATTGTTGAGCTTGTGCTCAGATTGTCTGAGTACAACAATCATTTGAATCGAGTGGGAGTTGATCTTCCAGATGAGATAGTGATATTTCTCCGAAGTCATTACCACCAAGCTGCTAGAGCTTCGTGTTGAACTATGATATATTAGGGATATATATGATGATCCTTGAGATATTCGCGATGTTTGACACCGCGAAAGTAGAAATCAAGAAGGAGCATTAATTGTTGATGGTTGGTGAAACCACTAGTTTCAAGAAGGGCAAGGGAACAAAGGGATACTTCATGAAACGGCAATTCAGCTGCTGCTCTAGTGAAGAAACCCAAGGTTGAACCCAAACCCGAGACTGAGTGCTTCTGTAATAAGGGGAACAACCACTGGAGCAGAATTATCCTAGATACTTGGTAGATGAGAAGGCTGGCAAGGTCGATAGAAGTATATTGGATATACATTGTGTTGATGTGTACTTTACTAGTACTCCTAGTAGCACCAGGGTATTAGATACCGGTTCGGTTGCTAAGTGTTAGTAACTCGAAATAAAAGCTACGGAATAAACGGAGACTAGCTAAAGGTGAGCTGACGATATGTGTTGGAAGTGTTTCCAATGTTGATATGATCAAGCATCGCACGCTCCCTCTACCATCGAGATTGGTATTAAGACCTAAATAATTGTTATTTGGTGTTTGCGTTGAGCATAGACATGATTGGATTATGTCTATCGCAATACGGCTATTCATTTAAGGAGAATAATGGTTACTCTGTTTATTTGAATAACACCTTCAATGGTCTTACGCCTAAAATGAATGGTTTATTGAATCTCGATCGTAGTGATGCACATGTTCATGCCAAAAGATATAGGATAGTAATGATAGTACCACCTACTTGTGGCACTGCCACGTAAGTCATATCGGTATAAAACGCATGAAGAAGCTCCATGTTGATGGATCTTTGGGCTCACTCGTTTTTGAAAAGTTTGAGACATGCGAACCATGTCTATTGGTGTATATGCATGAAGAAACTCCATGCAAATGGACCATTTTGACTCATTTGATTTTGAATCACTTGAGACATGCAAATAATACTACATGGGCAAGATGACTGAAAGCCTCGTTTTCAGTAAAATGGAACTAGAAAGCAACTTGTTGGAAGTAATACATTTTGATGTGTGCAGTCCAATGAGTGCTGAGGCATGTAGTGGATATCGTTATGTTCTTACTTCACAGATGATTTGAGTAGATGTAGAGTATATTTACTTGATGAATCACGAGTCTGATTTATTGAAAGGATCAAGTAATTTCAGGGTGAAGTTGAAAGATCGTTGTGACAAGAGGATAAAATATCTATGATATGATCATAGAGATGAATATCTGAATTACGAGTTTGGCATAGAATTAAGACATTGTGGAAATTGTTTCACAACTAATACAGCCTGGAACACCATAGTGTGATGGTGTGTCCGAACATCATAACTGCACCCTATTGGATATGATGCATACCATGATGTCTCTTATCGAATTACCACAATAGTTTATGGGTTAGGCATTAGAGATAACCACATTCACTTTAAATAGGGCACCACGTAATTCCGATGATATGACACCGTATGAACTATGGTTAAGAGAAACCTAAGCTGTCATTTCTTAAAAGTTTGGGGCTGCGACGCTTATGTGAAAAAGTTTCAGGCTGATAAGCTCAAACCCAGAGCGGATAAATGCATCTTCATAGGACACCCAAAACAGTTGGGTATACCTCCTGTCTCAGATTCGAAAGCAATAAGGGATTGTTTCTAGAATTAGGACCTTTCTCGAGGAAAAGTTTCTCTCGAAAGAATTGAGTGGGAGGATGGTGGAGACTTGATGAGGTTATTAAACCGTTACTTCAACTAGTGTATAGCAGGGCACAAAGAGTTGTTCCTGTGGCACCTACACCAATTGAAGTGGAAGCTTATGATAGTGATCATGAAACTTCAGATCAAGTCACTACCAAACCTCATAGGATGACAAGGATGCGTACTACTTCAGAGTGGTACGTAATCCTGTCTTGGAAGTCATGTTGCTAGACAACAATGAACCTACGAGCTATGGAGAAGCGATGGTGGGCCCGGATTCCGATAAATGGCTCGAGGCCATAAAATCCGAGAAAGGATCCATGTATGAAAACAAAGTGTAGACTTTGGCAGAACAACTCGATGGTCGTAAGGCTGTTGAGTGCAGATGGATTTTAAAAGGAAGACGGACAATGATAGTAAATGTCACCATTAAGAAAGCTCGACTTGTCGTTAAGATGTTTTCCGACAAGTTCAAGGAGTTGACTGCAATGAGACTTTCTCACTCGTAGCGATGCTAAGAGTCTGTTGGAATTATATTAGCGATTACTGCATTATTTATGAAATCTTGCAGATAGGATATCAAAACATTGTTTCCTCGACGATTTTCTTGAGGAAAGGTTGTATGTGATACAACCGGAAGGTTTTGTCAATCCTGAAAGATGCTAATAAGTGTGCAAAGCTCCAGCAATCCTTCTAAGGACTGGAGTAAGCATCTCGGAGTTGGAATCTACGCTTTGATGAGATGATCAAAGATTTTGGGTTTATACAAAGTTTATGAGAAACTTGTATTTCCAAAGAAGTGAGTGGGAGCACTATAGAATTTCTGATGAGTATATGTTATGGATCAGAAATGATGTAGAATTTCTGGAAAGCATATAGGGTTATTTGGAAAGTGTTTTTCAATGGAAAGCCTGGATTAAGCTACTTGAACATTGAGCATCAAGATCTATAAGGATAGATCAAAACGCTTAATGGTACTTCCAAATGAGCACATACCTTGACATGATCTTGAAGGTGTTCAAGATGGATCAGTCAAAGAAGGAGTTCTTGCCTAAGTTGTAAGGTATGAAGTTAAGACTTAAAGCTCGACCACGGCAGAGTAGAGAGAAAGGACGAAGGTCGTCCCCTATGCTTAAGACATAGGCTCTACAGTATGCTATGCTGTGTACCGCACCTGAAGTGTGCCTTGCCATGAGTCAGTCAAGGGGTACAAGAGTGATCCAAGAATGGATCACAGGACAGCGGTCAAAGTTGTCCTTAGTAACTAGTGGACTAAGGAATTTTCTCGATTATGGAGGTGGTAAAAGAGTTCGTCGTAAAGGGTTACGCCGATGCAAACTTTGACACTAATCCAGATTATTCTGAGTAGTAAACTGGATTCGTATAGTAGAACAGTTATTTGGAATAGCTCCAAATAGAGCGTGGTAGCTGCATCTAGGAGATGACATAGACATTTTTAAAGCACACACGGATCTGAAAGGTTTAGACCCATTGACTATAACCTCTCTCACAAGCATAACATGATCAAACCCAGAACTCATCGAGTGTTAATAACATGGTAAATGTGAACTAGATTATTGACTCTAGTAAACTCTTTGGGTGTTAGTCGCATGGGGATGTGACCTTGAGTGTTAATCACATATCGATGTGAACTAGATTATTGACTCTTAGTGCAAGTGGGAGACTGTTGGAAATATGCCCTAGAGGCAATAATAAATTGATTATTATTATATTTCCTTGTTCACGATAATCGTTTATTATCCATGCTATAATTGTATTGATAGGAAACTCAGATACATGTGTGGATACATAGACAACACCATGTCCCTAGTAAGCCTCTAGTTGACTAGCTCGTTGATCAATAGATGGTTACGGTTTCCTGACCATGGACATTGGATGTCATTGATAACGGGATCACATCATTAGGAGAATGATGTGATGGACAAGACCCAATCCTAAGCCTAGCACAAGATCATGTAGTTCGTAGCTAAAGCTTTTCTAATGTCAAGTCATTCCTTAGACCATGAGATTGTGCAACTCCCGGATACCGTAGGAATACTTTGGGTGTGCCAAACGTCACAACGTAACTGGGTGGCTATAAAGGTACATTACAGGTATCTCCGAAAGTGTCTGTTGGGTTGGCACGAATCGAGACTAGGATTTGTCACTCCGTGTAAACGGAGAGGTATCTCTGGGCCCACTCGGTAGGGCATCATCATAATGTGCACAACGTGATCAAGGAGTTGATCACGGGATGATGTGTTACGGAACGAGTAAAGAGACTTGCCGGTAACGAGATTGAACAAGGTATCGGGATACCGACGATCGAATCTCGGGCAAGTATCGTACCGCTAGACAAAGGGAATTGTATACGGGATTGATGAAGTCCTTGACATCGTGGTTCATCCGATGAGATCATCGTGGGACATGTGGGAGCCAACATCGGTATCCAGATCCCGCTGTTGGTTATTGACCGGAGAACGTCTCGGTCATGTCTGCATGTCTCCCGAACCCGTAGGGTCTACACACTTAAGGTTCGATGACGCTAGGGTTATAAAGGATGCTTGTATGTGGTTACCAAATGTTGTTCGGAGTCCCGGATGAGATCCCGGACGTCACGAGGAGTTCCGGAATGGTCTGGAGGTAAAGATTTATATATAGGATGTCCTATTTCGGCCATCGGGACAAGTTTCGGGGTCATCGGTATTGTACCGGGACCACCGGAAGGGTCCCGGGGGCCACCGGGTGGGGCCACCTATCCCGGAGGGTCCCATGGGCTGAAGTGAGAAGGGATCCAGCCCAAAGTGGGCTGGGGCGCCACTTCCCCTAGGGCCCATGCGCCTAGGGTGAAAGGGGAACCCTACGGAAGAGTCCCAAGGAGGGAAGGCACCTCCTAGGTGCCTTGGGGGGGAGGGAAACCTCCCCTGGCCGCCGCCCCCTAGGAGATTGGATCTCCTAGGGCTGGCGCACCCCCCTTGGGCTCCCTATATATAGTGGGGGTAGGAGGGCCTCTTGAGACACCCCTTGTGCCTTTGGTGCAGCCCCTCCCTCTCTCCTAAGTCCTTCTCCTCTCCCGTGGTGCTTGGCGAAGCCCTGCAGGATTGCCACGCTCCTCCACCACCACCACGCCGTTGTGCAGCTGCTGGATGGAGTCTTCCTCAACCTCTCCCTCTCTCCTTGCTAGATCAAGGCGTGGGAGACGTCACCGGGCTGTACGTGTGTTGAACGCGGATGTGCCGTGCGTTCGGCACTTGATCATCGGTGATTTGGATCACGACGAGTACGACTCCATCGACCCCGTTCACTTGAACGCTTCCGCTTAGCGATCTACAAGGGTATGTAGATGCACTCTCCTTCCCCTCGTTGCTGGTCTCTCCATAGATAGATCTTGGTGACACGTAGGAAAATTTTGAATTTCTGCTACGTTCCCCAACGTCCGGAAGCCGTCACTGGCCCACGCGACGGCCACGATACAAGGATCGGGTCAACGACGGGCTGGCTCCTCACCAACCTACGCCCCCGGAAGGTAGCACATCCCAAAACCATCCTGGCGGAGCCCAGTCCCGGACATGGCCCCTCTGATCAAGCCGGCCTCCTCCGCCAAGTGGACGACGAGGATGCGGGATAGGCATCGTCGACGTCGATGCGGGAATAATTGCTTTAACTAAAAAATGAACTAGTTCTATTAATTTTCTTGCTAAAAATAAACTACTTCTATATATAGTAAAATAAAGTAGTTTTCTTAAATAAACTAGTTCAACTACTACTAAGTACTTAATTACTATAAATGAAATAAAGTAGTACTTACTAAAAATAAACAACTTCTATATATAGTAAAATAAAGTAGTTTTAATAAATCAACTAGTTCAATTACTAAGCACTTACTATAAATAAAATAAAGTAGTACTTACTAAAAACAAACTATTCCTATATATAGTAAAATAAAGTAGTTTTATTAAATCAACGAGTTCAACTACTAATTAAGCACTTACTATAAATAAAATAAAGTAGTACTTACTAAAAATAAGAAGAGGAAGTAGAAGGAAAAGAAGAAAGAAAGAAACAAATAAAAAAAGAGGAGAAGAAGAAGGAATAGAGGAGAAGAAGAAAAAATAGAATAAATATTATTTATTTTTTCTTCTTCTCCTCTATTCCGTGTTCTTCTCCTATTTTTTCCTTCTTTTTCCTCTTCGTTTTCCTCTTCATTTTCTTATTATTTTTCCTCTTCTTTTTCTTCTAAATATGAACATATACATAAAAGACTTTGATCATACACAATTTTAATATGAGTTTTAACTTAGTAAATTCTATGAACAAATAAAATTCCACAAACATCTCATCTCGTCTCCACAAAACACATCTCATCTCATTTCATCCAAAAATAATTCTTTGCACATTGGTTGCATATGAACATACGTACATTTACTTTTTTTCTTAAATGTAACATATGAACATTTTCTTGAATGAGCATATGAACATACATATCACCAAAAAATAGACCTTTTTCTTTGCATATGTACATAAAAAATCTATACACATCAATCCATCCAGCCATCCATATATATAAATACATCAATCCATCCATCTATATATATGAAAACAATTAAAGAAAAAAATTCTATGAACCTAAAAAATTCTAGGAAGCAGGGGCAGGGGCGGCGGCAGCAACGCGTAGGGACAGGGGCGGTGGCGGCGGCAACTCGTAGGGCAGGGGCGGCGGCGGTGGTAGCGCAGGGCAGGGGCGGCAGCGCGCGGCGGCGGCGCAGGGGGAAGGGGAGCGGAGCTCACTGGGGGCGGCGGCGGCAGCGCGCAGGGGCAGGGGCAGCGGCGGTGCACAGGGCAGCATAGGGGCGACGGCGGCTGCGCAGGGCAAGGGCGGTGGCGTAGGGCAGGGGAAGAGGGGGCAGAGCTCACTGGGACGGCGGAGCTCACTAGGGGGAGCGTGCAGGCTCGGGGAAGGGCAGCGCAGCAGTAGCCTGGCGGCGTCGGTGTCGGCGTCGATCGGCGTCGGGGCAGGGCGTCGGCGTCGAGAGGAGAATGGGAGGTGGGGGGAAATTTCCTGAGTGCTGTATATATAGACAAAGCATTGGTCCCGGTTGGTGGCAACAACCGGGACCAAAGCCCCCCTTTAGTCCCGGTTGGCGCCATCAACCGGGACCAAAGGCCTCTTTTGAGCAGCCCAATGGGAAGCAGAGGCCTTTGGTCCCGGCTAGTGGCACCAACCGGGAATAAAGGTGGGCTTTGGTCCCTGTTCGTGGCACCAAGCGGGACCAATGCCCCCCTTTAGTCCCGGTTGGTGCTACCAAACGGGACCAAAGGCCTGCGCCTGCCAAAGCCGCGATGCGGTGGGATGTTTAGTCCCACCTCGCTAGCCGAGGAGCGGCAGGACCTGTTTATAAGCCGTGCCCCGCCATCTCCATTGAACTCCTCTGAATTGCGGGTCTCTTGGGTTAATCTCGCACTGCTATGCATGTGGACCTGCTGGGCCTTCTGCGGGACTGAATCCTCGCCCATGGATGGGTTTCTAGTCGTATTCAGGTCGTGGTGGCCCAGTAGGTGGCTTTTTTATTTCTTCCCAGTTTATTTATTTTTTCCCAGTTTATTTATTTTATTTTGTTTCTACTTACAACAAAATACTTATTTATTTTATTTCGTTTCTAATTACTTATTTATTTTATTTTATGATAATTGTTTTTGCAATTAAATTTTATAACAAAAAAAGTTCTTATGAAAATTCTTTTTGCTTTTTATGATTTTGAACAGAAAAAACTTTGATAATTTTTGTTGCATCAATTTTATATAATTTTAGTTTCAATAATACTAGAGGTTGCTTATTATGTTTTGAACAGAAAATACGTTGATAATTTTTGTTTCATAAATTTTATTTATGTTATTAAAGTTTATTTTATTTTATTTTATTGTATTTTTTTCTACATATATATTTTATTAAAGTTTATTTTATTCTATTCCTAATTACTTATTTATTTTATTTTATGATATTTGTTATTTTACTGATTATTTTGAGCTATAAGACCCTGAAATTGAAAAGCACTACAAATGAACTCTGAAAAGGTTGAAAGTTGGCGTGGTATCATCATTTCACCCACATAGCATGTGCAAGAAAGTAGAGAGGGTTACGGCAAAAACTGGATGCACTTCGTGTACAAAACGGACAATCTCTTTCGAAGTATCAGGGTTTCATACGAAAACTCGTCTGTTACAAAGAGATTTCATTTTTTAGAACTTATTTGAACTCCATAATTTTTATGTGTTCAAAATGCACCATTCAAAGTTACATCATCAATTTTCAACCCTTTCTGACTTCATTTGTTATTTTCCATGCATTTACTGATTATTTTGAGCTATAAGACCCTGAAATTGAAAAGCACTACAAATGAACTCTGAAAAGGTTGAAAGTTCGCATGGTATCATCATTTCACCGACATAGCATGTGCAAGAAAGTAGAGGGTTACGGCAAAAACTGGATGCACTTCGTGTACAAAATGGACAATCTGTTTCGAAGTATTAGGATTTCATACAGAAACTCGTCTGTTACAACATGCATTTCAAATGAACTACGAAAAGGTTGAAAGTTGGCATGGTATCATCATAATAGTTGTGGAGAGAAAGTCATCACTTTTTTTCGCTTGTGTGCTTTGCTTATTGCGCCGTAACCATGGATAATCTTCACCATTTATCAGGATGCTTGGGTCTGCCTTGACTTTAAAGGGAGGATTTCATGAAACTTTTCATAATCTTCAGGCATGTCTCTCTTGCCCTCCACTCCCACGATGTCCCTTTTTCCTGAAAGAACTATGTGGCGCTTTGGCTCATCGTATGATGTATTCGCTTCCTTATGTTTTCTTTTTCATGGTTTGGTAGACATGTCCTTCACATAGATAACATGTGCCACATCATTGGCTAGGATGAATGGTTCGTCAGTGTACCCAAGATTGTTCAGATCCACTGTTGTCATTCCGTACCGTGGGTCTACCTGTACCCCACCTCCTGACAGATTGACCCATTTGCACTTAAACAAAGGGACCTTAAAATCATGTCCATAGTCAAGTTCCCATATGTCCATTATGTAACCATAATAAGTGTCCTTTCCCCTCTTGGTTGCTGCATCAAAGCGGACACCGATGTTTTGGTTGGTGTTCTTTTGATCTTGGGCGATCGTGTAAAATGTATTCCCATTTATCTCGTATCCTTTGTAAGTCAATACAGTCGAAGATGGTCCCCTGGACAACGAGTATAGCTCATCACAAACAGTGTTGTCACCTCAGAGACATGTTTCCAACCAACTGCTGAATGTCATGATGTGTTCACATGTAATCCAGTCGTCACACTGCTCCGGGTGTTTGGAGCGTGGACTGTTCTTGTGTTCATCGACATACGGGGTCACCAAGGTAGAGTTCTGTAGAACTGTGTAGTGTGCTTGAGACCAAGAATGCATGTCCCTTCATATTATTGAGTCCGCTCCTAGCGTGCCTTTTCCAGTCAGTCTCCCATCATACCGCGATTTAGGGAGACCTATCTTCTTAAGGCCAGGAATGAAGTCAACACAAAACCCAATGACATCCTCTGTTTGATGGCTCATGGAGATGCTTCCTTCTGGCCTAGCACGGTTACAGACATATTTCTTTCGGACTCCCATGAACCTCTCAAAGGGGAACATATTGTGTAGAAATACGGGGCCCAGAATGACATTCTCGTCAACTAGATGAACTAGGACGTGCGTCATGATATTGAAGAAGGATGGTGGAAACACCAGCTCAAAACTGACAAGACATTGTTCCACATCACTCCTTAGCCTTGGTATGATATCTGGGTCGATCACCTTCTGAGAGATTGCATTGAGGAATGCACATAGCTTCACAATGGCTAATCGGACGTTTTTCGGTAGAAGCCCCCTCAATGCAACCGGAAGCCATTGCGTCATAATCACGTGGCAGTCATGAGACTTTAGGTTCTAGAACTTTTTCTCTGGAATATTTATTATTCCCTTTATATTCGACGAGAAGCCAGTCGGGACCTTAATACTGAGCAGACATTCAAGAAAGATTTCCTTCTCTTCTTTGGTAAGAGCGTAGATGGCAGGACCTTCACACTACTCTGGAGGCATGTCATCTTTTTCCTGCAAACGTTGCAGGTCCTCCCGTGCCTCAGGTGTATCTTTTGTCTTCCCATACACGCCCAAGAAGCCTAACAGGTTCACGCAAAGGTTCTTCGTCACGTGCATCATGTCGATTGAAGAGCGTACTTCTAGCTCTTTCCAGTAGGGTAGGTCCCAAAATATAGATTTCTTCTTCCACATGGGTGCGCGTCCCTCGGTGTCATTCGGAACAGCTAGTCCGTTGGGACCCTTTCCAAATATTACGTGTAAATTAGAGACCATATCAAGTACGTGATCACCGGTACGCATGGCGGGCTTCTTCCGGTGATCTGCCTCGCCTTTGAAATGCTTACCTTTCTTTCGACATTGATGGTTGGTCGGGAGAAATCGACGATGGCCCAGGTACACATTCTTCCTGCATCTGTCCAGGTATATACTTTCGTGTCAGCTAAACAGTACGTGCATGTGTGGTATCCCTTCTTTGTCTGTCCTGAAAGGTTACTAAGAGCGGGCCAATCGTTGATGATTACAAACAGCAACGCATGCAGGTTAAATTCCACCTTTTTGTGCTCATCCCACGCACGTACACTGTTTCCATTCCACAGATGTAAAAGTTCTTTAACTAATGGCCTTAGGTACACATCGATGTCGTTGCGGGGTTGCTTAGGGCCTTGGATGAGAATTGGCATCATAATGAACTTCCGCTTCATGCACATCCAAGGAGGAAGATTATACATACATAGAGTCACGGGCCAGGTGATGTGATTGCTGCTCTGCTCCCCGAAAGGATTAATGCCATCCGTGCTTAAACCAAACCATACGTTCCTTGGATCACCTGCAAACTGAGCCCAGTACTTTCTCTCGATTTTTCTCCACTGCGACCCGTCAGTGGGTGCTCTCAACTTCCCGTCTTTCTTATGGTCCTCACTGTGCCATCGCATCAACTTGGCATGATCTTCGTTTCTGAACAGTCGTTTCAACCGTGGTATTATAGGAGCATACCACATCACCTTTGCAGGAACCCTCTTCCTGCGGGGCTTGCCCTCAACATCACCAGGGTCATCTCGTCTGATCTTATACCTCAATGCACCGCATACCGGGCATGTGTTCAAATCCTTGTACGCACCACGATAGAGGATGCAGTCATTAGGGCATCCATGTATCTTCTCCACCTCAAATCCTAGAGGGCATACGACCTTCTTTGTTGCGTACGTACTGTCGGGCAATTCATTATCCTTTGGTAGCTTCTTCTTCAATATTTTCAGTAGCTTCTCAAATCCTTTGTTAGGCACAACATTCTGTGCCTTCCACTGCAGCAATTCCAATACGGTACCGAGGTTTGTGTTGCCATCTGCGCAATTGGTGTACAACCCTTTTTTGTGATCCTCTAACATGCGATCAAACTTCAGCTTCTCGTTTTCACTTTCGCACTTTTCCCTTGCATCAACAATGACCCGGCGGAGATCATCATCGGGCACATCGTCTGGTTCCTCTTGATCTTCAACTTCCCCCGTTGCAGCATCACTGTATTCAGGGGGCACATAGTTGTCATCGTCCTCTTCTTCTTCGTTGTCTTCCATCATAACCCCTATTTCTCCGTGCTTCGTCCAAACATTATAGTGTGGCATGAAACCCTTATAAAGCAGGTGGGTGTGAAGCATTTTCTTGTTAGAGTAAGACCTCATGTTCCCACAATCAGGGCATGGACAACACATAAAACCATTCTGCTTGTTTGCCTCAGCCACTTCGAGAAATTTACGCACGCCCTTAATGTACTCGGAGGTGTGTCTCTCACCGTACATCCATTGTCGGTTCATCTGCGTGCATTATATATAATTATGTGTGTCAAAAGTAAGAAAATTAGACAAGTATCTATCTAAAGTATGATTTTTTTTTCAAAAAGAAGATAAGAACAAGAGGCTCACCACGCTGGTGCCGGCGACGAGATCGGCGTGGGCGATCGACGGCGGTGAAGACGAGGACGAGGCGTGACGGACCGCTAAACCTAGACAAATATCAGAAAAAATGGAGCTCCAAGGTCGAGCTTCGAGACGAGAAAGCTTAACTAATGTGGCTCGGGCATTTCATCGAACACCTCACATGCATAAGAGGTGAGCTAGAGCACCCAAATGCCCTTCCTCGCCGGCCAGCAAAAAACAGAGCACTGTGGAGTGCTCTACTCGTCGGCGATGGATATATATAGGAAACTCATTGGTCCCGATTCGTGGATGGAACCGGGACTAAAGCCCAGCCTTCTGTCCCGGTTCAAGCCAAGAACCGGGACCTATGTTTGTGGGCCAGGAGCGAGGCCCATTGGTCCCAGTTCGTGCCAAGAACCGGGACAAATGGGCCCAGACGAACCGGGACCAATGCCCACGAGGCCCCGGCCGGCCCCCTGGGGCTCACGAACCGGGACGAATGCATCCATGCATTGGTCCCGGTTCGTGGAAGAGCCAGGACTAATGGGCTAGCCATGCCCGAACGAAAGCCCCTTTTCTACTAGTGATATAGAGTCATACTTTGTTCTAGACATCGAGTTGTAATATTGAGTTGTAAGTAAATAAAAGTGTGAAGATCATCATTATTAGAACATTGTCCCATGTGAGGTTATCAAAATAAAAGAAGACAAAGAAGCCCACAAAAAAATAAAAGAGGCCAAAGAAGCCCACCAAAAAACAAAAAAACTAATAAAATGAGAGAAAAAGAGAGAAGGGGCAATGGTACTATCCTTTTACCACACTTGTGCTTCAGAGTAGCACCATGTTATTCATATAGAGAGTCTCTTGAGTAATCACTTTCATATACTAGTGGGAATTTGCATTATAGAACTTGGCTTGTATATTCCGATGATGGGCTTCCTCAAATGCCCAAGGTCTTCATGAGCAAGCAAGTTGGATGCACACCCACTTAGTTTCTAGTTTGAGCTTTCATACACTTATAGATCTTAGTGCATCATTGCATGGCAATCCCTACTCCTCACATTGACATCAATTGATGGGCATCTCCAAAGCCCGTTGATTAGCCGCGTCGATGTGAAACTTTCTCCCTTTTTTGTCTTCTCCACACAACCTCCATCATCATATTCTATTCCACCCATAGTGCTATGTCCATGGCTCACGCTCATATATTGCGTGAAAGTTGAAAAGGTTTGAGAACATCAAAAGTATGAAACAATTGCTTGGCTTGTCATCGGGGTTGTGCATGATTTGAATATTTTGTGTGGTTAAGATGGACCATAGTCAGACCATATGATTTCGTAGGGATAACTTTCTTTGGCCATGTTATTTTGAAAAGACATGATTGCTTTATTAGTATGCTTGAAGTATTATTGTCTTAATTTCAAATGATAGACTATTGCTTTGAATTACTCGTGTCTTAATATTCATGCCATAATTAGATTACATGATCAAGATTATGCTAGGTAGAATTCCACATCAAAATTATCTTTTTTATCATTTACCTACTCAAGGACGAGCAGGAATTAAGCTTGGGGATGCTGATATGTCTCTGTCGTATCTATAATTATCTTTTGGCAACTTTTATAGTATTTTTGGGACTAACATATAGATCCAGTGCCCAGTGACAGTTCCTGTTTGTTGCATGGATTTTGTTTGGCAGGAAATCCATATCAAACGGAGTCCAAACGGGATAAAAACTGACGGAGATTTTTTTGGAATATATGTGAATTTTGGGAACAGAAATCAACGCGAGATGATGCTCAAGGGGGCCACGAGGCAGGGGGCGCGCCCCAGGGGGCAGGCATGCCCCTGACCCTCGTGGACACCCCGTAAGGCAGTTGTTGCCCTTCTTTCTTCGCAATAAAACTAATATCCGAATAAAATCGTGTCCAAATTTCAGCCCAATCAGAGTTACGGATCTCCAAGAATTTAAGAAATGGTGAAAGGGCAGAATCAGGGAACGCGGAAACAGAGAGAGGCAGAGAGACAGATCCAATCTCGGAGGGGCTCTCGCCCCTCCCATGCCATGGAGGCCATGAACCAGAGGGGAAACCCTTCTCCCATCTAGGGAAAAGGTCAAGGAAGAAGAAGAAGAAGGGGGGCTCTCTCCCGCTCTCTTCCGGTGGTGTCGGAACGCCGCCGGAGCCATCATCATCACCGCAATCTACACCAACAACTTCACCGCCATCATCACCAACTGTCCCCCCTCTATGCAGCGATGTAACCCCTCTTTTACCAGCTGTAATCTCTACTTAAACATGGTGCTCAACGCTATATATTATTTCCCAATGATGTATGGCTATTCTATGATGTTTGTGTAGATCTAATTTTGTCCTATGGGTTAATTGATGATCGTGATTGGTTTGAGTTGCATATTTTATTATTGGTGTTGTCCTATGGTGCTCTCCGTGTCGCACAAGTGTGAGGGATCCCCGATGTAGGCTTTGCAATATGTTCATGATTTGCTTATGGTGGGTGGCGTGAGTGATAGAAACACAAACCTGAGTAAGTAGGTTGTTTGCGTATGGGAATAAGGAGGACTTGATGCCTTATAATGCTATGGTTGGGTTTTAGCTTAATGATCTTTAGTATTTGCGGATGCTTTCTAGAGTTACAATCATAAGTGCATATGATCCAAGAAGAGAAAGTTAGCTTATGCCTCTCCCTCAAATAAAATTGCAATAATGATTACCGGTCTAGTTATCGATTTCCTAGGGACAAAGAACTTTCTTGTGTGACAACAAGCTCTCTACTAAACCTAACTTAGTTGTGTCTTCACCTAAACAGCCCCTACTTTTTATTTACGCGCTCTTTATTATCTTGCAAGCCTACCCAAAAACACCTACAAAGTACTTCTAGTTTCATATTTGTTCTAGGTAAAGCGAGCGTTAAGTGTGCGTAGAGTTCTATCGGTGGTCGATAGAACTTGAGGGAATATTTGTTCTACCTTTAGCTCCTTGTTTGGTTCGACACTCTTACTTATCGAAAGAGGCTACAATTGATCCCCTATACTTGTGGGTTATCATCCCCCATCTTGTTGCTATGCAGCTCTTAGATAGATCTTGCGTGATCATAGGAATTTTTTTGAAATTGCATGCTACGTTCCCCAACAGTGGCATCCGAGTCAGGTCTATGCGTAGATGATTTGCACGAGTAGAACACAAAGAGTTGTGGGCGATCATAGTCATACGGCTTACCACCGACGTCTTATTTTGATTCGGTGGTATTGTTGGATGAAGCGGCGCGGACAAACCTTACATGACCATGTTCATGAGACCGGTTCCATCGACAGACATGCAACTTGTTTTGCATAAAGGAGGCTGGCGGGTGTCTGTTTCTCCAACTTTAGTTGAATCAAATTTGACTATGGTCGGTCCTTGTTGAAGGTTAAAACAACACACTTAATGAAAAATCGTTGTATTTTTGATGGGTAGGTAAGAACGGTTCTTACTAGAAGCCCGTAGCAGCCACGTAAAAACTTGCAACAACAAAATAGATTACGTCTAACTTGTTTTTGTAGGGCATGTTGTGATGTGATATGGTCAAGACATGATGTGATATATGTTATTGTATGAGATGATCATGTTTTGTAAAAGTTATCGGCAACCGGCAGGAGCCTTATGGTTGTCGCTTTATTGTATGAAATGCAATTGCCATGTAATTGATTTACTTTATCACTATGCATTAGCGATAGTTGTAGAAGCAATACTTGGCGAGACGACAACGACGCTACGATGGAGACCAAGGTGTCAAGCCGGTGATGATGGAGATCATGATGGTGCTTTGGAGATGGAGATCAAAGGCACAAGATGATGATGGCCACATCATGTCACATATTTTGATTTCATGTGATGTTTATCTTTTATGCATCTTATTTTGCTTAGTATGGCAGTAGCATTATAAGATGATCCCTCACTAAATTTTAAGGTATAAGTGTTCTCCCTGAGTATGCACTGTTGCGACAATTCGTCGTGCCGAGACACGACATGATGATTGGGTGTGATAAGCTCTACGTTGACATACAACGAGTGCATGCCAGTTTTGCACGTGCGGAATACTTGGGTTAAACTTGACGAGCCTAGCTTGTACAGACATGGCCTTAGAACACTAAGACCGAAAGGTCGAACGTGAATCATATAGTAGATACGATCCACATAGATATGTTCACCCTTGAAAGCTACTCCATCTCATGTGATGATCGGACATGGTTTAGTTGACATGGATCTCGTGATCATTTAGATGACTCGAGGGATGTCTATCTAAGTGGGAGTTCTTTACTAATATGATTAATTGAACTTAAATTTATCATGAACTTAGTCCTGATAGTTTTTGCATATCTATGTTGTAGATCAATGGCCCGTGCTACCGTTCCCTTGAATTTTAATGAATTCCTAGATAAAGCTAAGTTGAAACATGATGGTTGCAACTACACAGACTGGGCCTTAACTTGAGGATTATCCTCATTGCTGCACAGAAGAATTGCATCCTTGATGATCCCCTAGGTGCAGGACCTACTGCAGGAGCAACTCCAGACGTTATGAACGTCTGGTAAGCTAAATCTGATGACTACTCGATAGTTCAGTGTACCATGCTTTACGGCTTAGAATCGGGACTTCAAAGACGTTTTGAACGTCATGGAGCACGTGAGATGTTCTAGGAGTTGAAGTTAATATTTCATGCAAATGCCCGAGTTGAGAGATACGAAGTCTCCAACAAGTTCTATAGCTGCAAGATGGAGGAGAACAGTTCTATCAGTGAACGCATACTCAGAATGTCTGGATACCATAACCACTTGACTCAGCTGGGAGTTAATCTTCTGGGTGATAGTGTCATTGACAGAGTTCTTCAATCACTGCCACCAAGCTATAAAGGCTTCATGATGAACTATAATATGCAAGGGATGAAAAGATGATTCCCGAGCTCTTCGCAATGCTCAAGGCTGTCGAGGTAGAAATCAAGAAGGAACATCAAGTGTTGATTTTTAACAAGACCACTAGTTTCAAGAAAAAGGGCAGAGGAAAGAAGGGGAACTTCAAGAATAATAGCAAGCAAATTGCTGCTCCCGGGAAGAAGCCCAACTCTAGACCTAAGCCTGAAACTGAGTGCTTCTACTTCAAAGGGACTGATCACTAGAAGCGGTACTGCCCCAAGTATTTGGCAGATAAGAATGATGGCAAAGTGGAAGGTATATTTGATATACATGTTATTGATATGTACCTTACTAATGCTTGTAGTAGCTCCTGGGTATTTGATACTGGTTCTATTGCTCATATTTGCATCGCTCCATTGTTCCGGAGAACGGAGTCTTAGTCATTTTGCCCATGAGGCATGGTTCGCAAGCATCAAGTGATTCCAAAAGTCCAGCTGCATGGAGTTTCTTCATGCGCTTTACACCAATATGAACTAAACGGCAGTGCCACAAATAAGTTGCACTATCATTATTAACCTTGCATCTTTTGGCATCAATATTATGAATATGTGTATCACTACTATCAAGATTTAGTAAAAATAGACCACTCATCAAGGGTGCATGACCATAAAAGATATTACTCGTATAAATAGAACAACCATTATTCTCTGATTTAAATGAATAACCATCTCGCATTAAACAAGATCCAGATATAATGTTCATGCTTAATGCTAGCACCAAATAAAAATTATTCAGGTCTAAAACTAATCCCGAAGGTAGATGTAGAGGTAGCGTGCTAACGGCGATCACATCGACCTTGGAACCATTTCCGACGCGCATCGTCACCTCGTCCTTAGCCAATCTTTGTTTAATCCGTAGACTTATTGGAAATAATACATACTGATGTATGCGGTCCGATGAGTGTTGAAGCTCGCGGCGGATATCGTTATTTTCTGACCTTCACAGATGATTTGAGCAGATATGGGTATGTCTATTTGATGAAACATAAGGCTGAAATATTTGAAAAGTTCAAAGAATTTCAGAATCACTACAAGAAATATGTCAACTTGTGACCCTCACTATTGGCCGCTGAAAGGTCATAGTTTTTCATTTGCGACCTTTTTGTGACCAAAAACAGAAGGTCAAAAGCTGGCGGTCGTAAACTGAAATTAACGACCTTCTCACAGAAGGTCGTTGAACCCATGACCTTTTGTTTTGGTCACTAGCTGTCTGCCCAAGCCACGTTGGATCCGACGTGGCAATCTGACGTGGCAAAATTGCAACCAATTGAAGAGGTCACTGAAAAGATTCAGCCCGGTCCGATTCGGTGTTTTACATGGGCCGAGCCCATTAATTCAGCCTATTTGTGTTTTTTTCATCAATTTTTTGTTGGGTTCATGGGCCAAGCCCAACATTGCAGTTTTTTTATTGTTGGGCCATGGCCTTTTTGTGTAAGCTATTTCATTTTCCTTTTTTTAATTAAATGGATCTAGATGGGTCCCAATTGTCAGGTTCTTGTAACTGGGTCCCATTTTTCATGTTCTGGTAAGTGGGTCCCATCGATCAGGCTCATATTCTTCATATTTCAACCAGTATTTAAATTGCCAGACAAAAAGCACACATAAAACTTCAAATAAGAGCAACCAGATCACATAATACAATGGCAATCACAATAACAAGCTCTATACGTGCAAATACATGACCATGTGTAATGCAGTACTTTCAAGCTCTCCAAGTGTACTAACGAGCTCTACAAGTGTAATACAGTACTGCTTTACAAGAAAATGACAACATGCCAGACTCGCTGGACGACTGTAGTTAGATGAACAACATGATAGACTCGCTGGATGACCGTAGTCAGATGAAAAACATGCCAGACTCGCTGGACGACCGAAGTCAGGGCTGGCAACAAACAAAATTGCAACATGGCTTCCTCTGTCACCCTGTTACATGAATGAGAGAAGAATAAGAAATATTGGGGAAAATATATTGAACAGACCATTCAAGAAAATGACATTTATTTAGAATGATAACACAAATTGAGCTAGTGCCATGCTTTTTGTCCTCCAACTAGTTAAAATGAGATACCCATGCATACAAGAAAATAGATACATAATATGAATATGCATGGCTCAAGTGCAAGTCGTGCAAAAAACTTCAGCAGGCTCTCTTCAATTGTTCAACTTAATTGGGTCGTTTTGATCAAATATTATCGATGCAACACTTGGCATCACTAAACTACAAGTCCAAAGCATCATAAGCACTAGACAGAAATCACCATGGCCAGAACATAACTTAGCAGAAGGGGTGTGTGGTCATGGACACACGCAGAGCAAGATAATAGAGCAAGAAAGAGCAAAAGAGAGGAGCGGTTGCTTACTAGCTATGCTATGCTAGAGCAGAAAAAGAGTTACTGGAGTGGGAGGCCTGCTAGTGGAAGAAGAATCATTGCATGGTGGCGTGTCTCTGTCTTGCACCTGCACGTGTTAGAAAGTGCACACATCAGGGAACCAAGCATATACATGACATGTCGAAAGAATAAATACCATGGCAACAATGAAATTAAACACCAACTGCCAACAGTACTACTGTTGTCGACTTGTTTGGATCATCACAAACCAACTAGTATAGCAGTTGGCACACGAAAGTAGCAGCGGGACATGCACCTTCCAGGTTCACATTGCACTTTCTTTTTAGGTTTGCAACAAAAGGAAGAAAGAAAGAAAGAAACAACATTCTCAGACGCACCAAGACACGAACTTGACAGCATAATATTCCCAGTAGCCACTTAACTGGATCAATTCCCAACAAGCAAGACACAACAAAATATTAAAAAAGAAAACAAAAAGTGATTAGAACTAGTTTTGAATATAACATTCGCCCTGGAAGAAGACTCTGTCAATAAAAGGCACTTGTGACTTCAACTAACTTGTGGACTTATTTTGCTCAAGTTTCTTAATAGACTTACAATGTTTAGCTTCCAGAAATTAAATCACAAAGTTTAGCTTATAGAAAAAAATTACAAGGTTTTCTATCTGCAATCAGTACAAACTTGATAGTGCTACAAGTGCTAATGATCCAACAGCGTCCCCTCTCCCCACATCTGTTGGGGAATGTAGTAATTTCAAAAAATTTCCTACGCACACGCAAGATCATGGTGATGCATAGCAACGAGAGGGGAGAGTGTTGTCTACGTACCCACGCAGACCGACTGCAGAAGCGTTGACGCAACGTAGAGGAAGTAGTCGTACGTCTTCCTGATCCGACCGATCCAAGCACCGTTACTCCAGCACCTCCGAGTTCTTAGCACACGTACAGCTCGATGACGATCCCCGGGGCTCCGATCCAGCAAAGCGTCGGGGAGGAGTTCCGTCACCACGACGGCATGGTGACGATCTTGATGTTCTACCGTCGCATGGCTTCGCCTAAACACTACAACAATATGACCGAGGTGGAATATGGTGGAGGGGGGCACCGCACACGGCTAAGGAACGATCACGAGGATCAACTTATGTGTCTATGGGGTGCCCCCTGCCCCTGTATATAAAGGAGTGGAGGAGGGGAGGGCCGGCCCTCTCTATGGCGCGCCCTAGGGGAGTCCTACTCCCACCGGGAGTAGGATTCCCCCTTACCTAGTCCAATTAGGAGTCCTTCCATGTATTAGGAGTAGGAGTCATGGCAAGGGAAAAGAGGAGAGAACGAAGGAGGGGGCGCAGCCCTTCCCCCTAGTCCAATTCGGACTAGGCCTTGGGGGGGCGCCCAACCTCTCCTATCTCTTTCCCCTAAAGCCCAATAAGGCCCATATACTCCCCGGCGAATTCCCGTAACTCTCCGGTACTCTGAAAAATACTCGGATCACTCGGAACCTTTCCGATGTCCGAATATAGTCGTCCAATATATCGATTTTTACGTCTCGACCATTTCGAGACTCCTCGTCATGTCCCCGATCTCATCTGGGACTCCGAACTCCTTCGGTACATCAAAACTCATAAACTCATAATATAACTGTCATTGAAACCTTAAGCGTGCAGGCCCTACGGTTCGAGAACAATGTAGACATGACCGAGACACGTCTCCGGTCAATAACCAATAGCGGGACCTGGATGCCCATATTGGCTCCTACATATTCTACGAAGATCTTTATCGGTCAGACCGCATAACAACATACGTTGTTCCCTTTGTCATCGGTATGTTACTTGCCCGAGATTCGATCGTCGGTATCCAATACCTAGTTCAATATCGTTACCGGCAGGTCTCTTTACTCGTTCCGTAATACATGATTTCACAACTAACTCATTAGTTGCAATTCTTGCAAGGCTTATGTGATGTGCATTACCGAGAGGGCCCAGAGATACCTCTCCAACAATCGGAGTGACAAATCCTAATCTCGAAATACGCCAACCCAACATCTACCTTTGGAGACACCTCTAATGCTCCTTTATAATCACTCAGTAACGTTGTGACGTTTGGTAGCACCCAAAGTGTTCCTCCGGCAAACGGGAGTTGCATAATCTCATAGTCATAGGAACATGTATAAGTCATGAAGGAAGCAATAGCAACATACTAAACGATCGCGTGCTAAGCTAATGGAATGGGTCATGTCAATCAGATCATTCAACTAATGATGTGACCTCGTTAATCAAATAACAACACTTTGTTCATGGTTAGGAAACATAACCATCTTTAATTAACGAGCTAGTCAAGTAGATGCATACTAGTGACACTCTGTTTGTCTATGTATTCACACATGTATTATGTTTCCGATTAATACAATTCTAGCATGAATAATAAACATTTATCATGAAATAAGGAAATAAATAATAACTTTATTATTGCCTCTAGGGCATATTTCCTTCAGTCTCCCACTTGCACTAGAGTCAATAATCTAGATCACATCACCATGTGATTAACATCGATAGTTCACATCATCATGTGATTAACACCCATAGTTCACATCGCCATGTGACCAACACCCAAAGGGTTTACTAGATTCAGTAATCTAGTTCACATCGCTATGTGATTAACACCCAAGGAGTACTAAGGTGTGATCATGTTTTGCTTGTGAGAGAATCTTAGTCAACGGGTCTGCGACATTCAGATCCGCATGTATTTTGCAAATTTCTATGTCAACAATGCTCTGCATGGAGCTACTCTAGCTAATTGCTCCCACTTTCAATATGTATCTAGACCGAGACTTAGAGTCATCTAGATTAGTGTCAAAACTTGCATCGGCGTAACCCTTTACGATGAACCTTTTTTTCACTTCCATAATCGAGAAACATATCCTTATTCCACTAAGGATAATTTTGACCGCTGTCCAGTGATCTACTCCTAGATCACTATCGTACTCCCTTGCCAAACTCAGTGGTAGGGCATACAATAGATCTGGTATACAGTATGGCATACTTTATAGAACCTATGACTGAGGCATAGGGAATGACTTTCATTCTCTTTCTATCTTCTGCCGTGGTCGGGCTTTGAGTCTTACTCAACTTCACACCTTGTAACACAGGCAAGAAACCTTTTCTTTGACTGTTCCATTTTGAACTACTTCAAAATCTTGTCAAGGTATGTACTCATTGAAAAAACTTATCGAGTGTCTTGATCTATCTCTATAGATCTTGATACTCAATATGTAAGCAGCTTCACCGAGGTCTTTCTTTGAAAAACTCCTTTCAAACACTCCTTTATGCTTTGCAGAATAATTCTACATTATTTCCGATCAACAATATGTCATTCACATATACTTATCAGAAATGTTGTAGTGCTCCCACTCACTTTCTTGTAAATACAGGCTTCACCGCAAGTCTGTATAAAACTATATGCTTTGATCAACTTATCAAAGCGTATATTCCAACTCCGAGATTCTTGCACCAGTCCATAGATGGATCGCTGGAGCTTGCATATTTAGTTAACACCTTTAGGATCGACAAAACCTTCTAGTTGCATCGTATACAACTCTTCTTTAGTAAATCCATTAAGGAATGCAGTTTTTTTATCCATTTGCCAGATTTCATAAAACGCGGCAATTGCTAACATGATTCGGACAGACTTAAGCATAGATACGAGTGAGAAACTCTCATCGTAGTCAACACCTTGAACTTGTCGAAAACCTTTTTGCGACAATTCTAGCTTTGTAGATAGTAACACTACTATCAGCGTCCGTCTTCCTCTTGAAGATCCATTTATTTTCTATGGCTTGCCGATCATCGGGCAAATCCATCAAAGTCCATACTTTGTTCTCATACATGGATCATATCTCAGATTTCATGGCCTCAAACCATTTCGCGGAATCTGGGCTCATCATCGCTTCCTCATAGTTCGCAAGTTCGTCATGGTCTAGTAACATGACTTCCAAAACAGGATTACCGTACCATTCTGGTGCGGATCTCACTCTCGTTTACCTACGAGATTTGGTAGTAACTTGATCTGAAGTTACATGATCATCATCATTAGCTTCCTCACTAATTGGTGTAGTAGCCACAGGAACAGATTTCTGTGATGAGCTACTTTCCAATAAGGGAGAAGGTACAATTACCTTATCAAGTTCTACTTTCCTCCCACTCACTTCTTTCGAGAGAAACTCCTTCTCTAGAAAAACTCCGAATTTAGCAACAAAAGTCTTGCCTTCGGATTTGTGATAGAAGGTGTACCCAACAGTCTCCTTTGGGTATCCTATGAAGACATATTTCTCCGATTTGGGTTCGAGCTTATCATGTTGAAACTTTTTCACATAAGCATCGTAGTCCCAAACTTTAAGAAACGATAGCTTAGGTTTCTTGCCAAACCATAGTTCATATGGTGTCGTCTCAACGGATTTAGATGGTGCCCTATTTAACGTGAATGTAGCTGTCTCTAATGCATAACTCCAAAACGATAGTGGTAGATCGGTAAGAGACATCATAGATCGCACTATATCCAACAAAGTATGGTTATGACGTTCGGACACACCATTATGCTGTGGTGTTCCATGTGGCATGAGTTTGTGAAACTATTCCACATTTTTTTAATTGAAGACCAAACTCGTAACTCAAATATTTTACCTCTGCGATCATATCGTAGAAACTTTTATTTTCTTGTCACGATGATTTTCCACTTCACTCTGAAATTCTTTGAACTGTTCAAATGTTTCAGACTTATGTTTCATCAAGTAGATATCCCCATACCTCCTCAAATCATCTGTGAAGGTCAGAAAATAATGATACCTGCTGCAAGCCTTAATATTCATCGGACCACATACATCAGTATGTATGATCTCCAACAAATCTGTTGCTTGCTTCATTGTTCCGGAGAACGGCGTTTTAGTCATCTTGCCCAAAAGGCATGGTTCGCAAGCATCAAGTGATTCATAATCAAGTGATTCCAAAATCCCATCAGTATGGAGTTTCTTCATGCGCTTTACACCAATATGACCTAAACGGCAGGGCTACAAATAAGTTGCACTTATCATTATTAACTTTGCATCTTTTGGTTTCAATATTATGATTATGTGTATCACTACGATCGAGATCCAACGAACTATTTTCATTGGGTGTGTAACCATATAAGGTTTTATTCATGTAAACAGAACAACAATTTATTCTCTTACTTAAATGAATAACCGTATTACAATAAACATGATCAAATCATATTCATGCTCAACGCAAACACCAAATAACACTTATTCAGGTTCAACACTAATCCCGAAAGTATAGGGAGTGTGCGATGATGATCATATCAATCTTGGAACCACTTCCAACACACATCGTCACTTCACCCTTAACTAGTCTCTGTTTATTCTGCAACTCCCGTTTCGAGTTACTAATCTTAGCAACTGAACTAGTATCAAATACTGAGGGGTTGCTATAAACACTAGTAAAATACACATCAATAACATGTATATCAAATATACTTATGTTCACTTTGCCATCCTTCTTATCTGCCAATCACTTGGGGTAGTTCCGCTTCCAGTGACCAGTCCCTTTGCAGTAGAAACACTTAGTCTCAGGCTTAGGACCAGACTTGGGCTTCTTCACTTGAGCAGCAACTTGCTTGCTGTTCTTCTTGAAGTTCCCCTTCTTCCCTCTGCCCTTTTCTTGAAACTAGTGGTCTTGTCTACCATCAACACTTGATGTTTTTCTTGATTTCTACCTTCGTCAATTTCCGCATTACGAAGAGCTTGGGAATCGTTTCCGTTATCCCTTGCATATCATAGTTCATCACGAAGTTCTACTAACTTGGTGATGGTGACTAGAGAATTCTGTCAATCACTATCTTATCTGGAAGATTGACTCCCACTTGATTCAAGCGATTATAGTACTCAGACAATCTGGGCACATGCTCACTAGTTGAGCGATTCTCCTCCATCTTTTAGCTATAGAACTTGTTGGAGACTTCATATCTCTCGATTCGGGTATTTGCTTGAAATATTAACTTCAACTCCTGGAACATCTCATATGCTCCATGACGTTCAAAATGTATTTGAAGTCCCGATTCTAAGCCATTAAGCATGGTGCACTAAACTATCAAGTAGTCATCATATTGAGCTAGCCAAACGTTCATAACGTCTGCATCTACTCCTGCAATAGGTCTGTCACATAGCGGTGCATCAAGGACATAATTCTTCTGTGCAGCAATGAGGATAAACCTCAGATCACGGATCCAATTCGCATCATTGCTACTAACATCTTTCAACACAATTTTCTCTAGGAACATATCAAAATAAACACAGGGAAGCAACAACGCGAGCTATTGATCTACAACATAATTTGCAAAATACTACCAGGACTAAGTTCATGATAAATTTAAGTTCAGTTAATCATATTACTTAAGAACTCCCACTTAGATAGACATCCCTCTAATCCTCTAAGTGATCACGTGATCCAAATCAACTAAACCATGTCCGATCATCACGCGAGATGGAGTAGTTTCATTGGTGAACATCACTATGTTGATCATATCTACTATATGATTCACGCTCGACCTTTCGGTCTCCATGTTCCGAGGCCATATCTGTATATGCTTGGCTCGTCAAGTATAACCTGAGTATTCCGCGTGTGCAACTGTTTTGCACCCGTTGTATTTGAACGTAGAGCCTATCACACCCGATCATCACGTGGTGTCTCAGCATGAAGAACTTTCGCAACGGTGCATACTCAGGGAGAACACTTCTTGATAATTAGTGAGAGATCATCTTATAATGCTACCGTCAATCAAAGCAAGATAAGATGCATAAAAGATAAACATCACATGCAATCAAAATATGTGACATGATATGGCCATGATCATCTTGTGCCTTTGATCTCCATCTCCAAAGTACCGTCATGATCTCTATCGTCACCGGCATGACACCATGATCTCCATCATCTTGATCTATATCAATGTGTCGTCACGTGGTCGTCTCGCCAACTATTTCTCTTGCAACTATTGCTATCGCAGAGCGATAATGTAAAGCAATTATTTGGCGCTTGCATCTTATGCAATAGAGAGACAACCATAAGGCTTTTGCCAGTTGCCGACAACTTCAACAAAACATGATCATCTCATACAACAACTTATATCTCATCACGTCTTGACCATATCACATCACAACATGCCCTGCAAAAACAAGTTAGACGTCCTCTACTTTGTTGTTGCAAATTTTACGTGGCTGCAACGGGCTTAGCAAGAACCGTTCTTACCTACGCATCAAAACCACAACGATAGTTTGTCAAGTTGGTGCTGTTTTAACCTTTGCAAGGACCGGGCGTAGCCACACTCGGTTCAACTAAAGTTGGAGAAACTGTCACCCGCTAGCCACCTTTGTGCAAAGCACGTCGGGAGAACCGGTCTCGCGTAAGCGTACGTGTAATGTCGGTCTGGGCCGCTTCGTCCAACAATACCGCCGAACCAAAGTATGACATGCTAGTAAGCAGTATGACTTATATCGCCCACAACTCACTTGTGTTCTACTCGTGCATATAACATCAACATATAAAACCTAGGCTCTGATACCACTGTTGGGGAACGTAGTAATTTCAAAAAAATTCCTACGCACACGCAAGATCATGGTGATGCATAGCAACGAGAGGGGAGAGTGTTGTCCACGTACCCACGCAAACCGACTGCGGAAGCGTTGACGCAACATAGAGGAAGTAGTCGTACGTCTTCCCGATCCGACCGATCCAAGCACCGTTACTCCGGCACCTCCGAGTTCTTAGCACACGTACAGCTCGATGACGATCCCCGGGGCTCTGATCCAGCAAAGCGTCGGGGAGGAGTTCCGTCAGCACGATGGCATGGTGACGATCTTGATGTTCTACCGTCGCAGGGCTTCGCCAAAGCACTACAACAATATGACCGAGGTGGAATATGGTGGAGGGGGGCACCGCACACGGCTAAGGAACGATCACGAGGATCAACTTGTGTGTCTATGGGGTGCCCCTACCCCCGTATATAAAGGAGTGGAGGAGGGGAGGGCCGGCCCTCTCTATGGCGCGCCCTAGGGGAGTCCTACTCCCACCGGGAGTAGGATTCCCCCTTTCCTAGTCCAATTAGGAGTCCTTCCATGTATTAGGAGTAGGAGTCAAGGCAAGGGAAAAGAGGAGAGAAGGAAGGAGGGGGCGCAGCCCTTCCCCCTAGTCCAATTCGGACTAGGCCTTGGGGGGCGCCCAACCTCTCCTATCTCTTTCCCCTAAAGCCCAATAAGGCCCATATACTCCCCGGCGAATTCCCGTAACTATCCGGTACTCCAAAAAATGCTCGGATCACTCGGAACCTTTCCGATGTCCGAATATAGTCGTCCAATATATCGATTTTTACATCTCGACCATTTCGAGACTCCTCGTCATGTCCCCGATCTCATCTGGGACTCCGAACTCCTTCGGTACATCAAAACTCATAAACTCATAATATAACTGTCATCGAAACCTTAAGCGTGCGGACCCTACGGTTCGAGAACAATGTAGACATGACCGAGACTTGTCTCCGGTCAATAACCAATAGCGGTACCTGGATGCCCATATAGGCTCCTACATATTCTACGAAGATCTTTATCGGTCAGACCGCATAACAACATACGTTGTTCCCTTTGTCATCGGTATCTTACTTGCCCGAGATTCGATCGTCGGTATCCAATACCTAGTTCAATCTCGTTACCGGCAAGTCTCTTTACTCGTTTTGTAATACATCATCTTGCAACTAACTCATTAGTTGCAATGCTTGCAAGGCTTATGTGATGTGCATTACCGAGAGGGCCCAGAGATACCTCTCCAACAATCGGAGTGACAAATCCTAATCTCGAAATACGCCAACCCAACATCTACCTTTGGAGACACCTGTAATGCTCCTTTATAATCACCCAGTAACGTTGTGACGTTTGGTAGCACCCAAAGTGTTCCTCCGGCAAACGGGAGTTGCATAATCTCATAGTCATAGGAACATGTATAAGTCATGAAGGAAGCAATAGCAACATACTAAACGATCGGGTGCTAAGCTAATGGAATGGGTCATGTCAATCAGATCATTCAACTAATGATGTGACCTCGTTAATCAAATAACAACACTTTGTTCATGGTTAGGAAACATAACCATCTTTAATTAACAAGCTAGTCAAGTAGAGGCATACTAGTGACACTCTGTTTGTCTATGTATTCACACATGTATTATGTTTCCGATTAATACAATTCTAGCATGAATAATAAACATTTATCATGAAATAAGGAAATAAATAATAACTTTATTATTGCCTCTAGGGCATATTTCCTTCAACATCCTAGTACTGAATTTCCTCACACTTGATAGTGCTACAAGCAAGCAAGCAAGCAAACATGCAAAAACAAGTATGGGATACATGATTCTACTTAAATAAATTGACAAGGTTTTCTTCTTCTTTTTTCTAGTTAATGACAACCAGTCATCAATCAAGCAAGCAACATCACATTGGTACAGCAGTTAGCATCGTTCAGCATATATGGGGTGTGAGCAGTCAACACCTACTAATTTTATTTTATTTGTTTGCATCAAGTCAGCACCTACTAGATGGGATGGAAATGAATCTTCTGTATTAGTTGTGGAGCATGTCTATATTATTAGCAATGAAAGCAAGGGTCGACGCTAGTGAAAGAGCAGATGACGTCGCTTGTGCGAGGCAAGGCGAGGCGAAGAGCAGCTCCTCGCTCTTGGCACCGAGCTTGACGAGGGGAGGGGGGCTCCATGGAACCTGCGACAACCCGACCTGTGTAAATCATAAGGTCTTGATTAGATATAAACAGTAGTACTGAATGATAGATATAAACATTAGTATTGCCTGAGCTCATTTTTTTTTGCAATGATAAGCATGTCCTAAACCGCCACTGTGAGATCGTTGAAGTACTAGATGCCAGAATGTGAGAATGGATAAAATAGAACATGAATGTTCTCAAGTGCCATGAAGTGAGAAAGAAGGTAGTCAGAATGACGAGGCATGTTAGCTGCAAAAATAGATTCAGACTAACTGCATGTCCAGATGGACAGGCCATTCCCAAGCATTTCAAGACACTTTGACTAAACATAACAAACTCATGCAGTAACCACATTGAGCATCTAAAACAGGAAGTGGTGAAAGTGCTAGTGATCAACTAGAGGGGGGGTGAATAGGCGATTTTTATGAAAGCCTTCAAAACATGGAAGTTTCGAAGACAAACGATAGAAATAAACCTATTATCATACAGTGAAAGGTAGACTACACTAGGCAAACCATAGTCAAGTATTCAATGAAGTGAAAGCATAATGACTAATAGCAGCTAGGCAGTAAACATCAGGTAGGAAGATATTGTGAAGCCAATCAGAACAAGTAGTCACTCAGTGAAGACAAAAGATAATGCAATCATACAATGACTTCACAAGAACCAACAGTAAGCAAAGGGAAGGGAAGGATGAAACCAGTGACTCGTTGAAGACAATGATTTGTTGGACCAGTTCCAGTTGCTGTGACAACTGTACGTCTGGTTAGGAAGGCTGAGATTCAACTCAGAAGACCTCGTCTTCACCTTATTCCCCTTGAGCTAAGGACACCCAGTCCTCGCCCAATCACTCCGGTAAGTCTTCAAGGTAGACTTCCAAACCTTCACAGACTTCGTTCACCGGCGATCCACAATGACTCTTGGATGCTCAGAACGCGACGCCTAACCGGCTGGAGGATTCACAGTCCTCAAGTGTAATAAGTCTTCAGATCACATAGACAGGAAGACTTAAGTGATGCCTAACACTCTTTGGCTCTGGGTGTTTAGGGCTTTATCCTCGCAAGGAATTCTCTCTCAAAGGCTTCGAGGTGGGTTGCTCTTAAACGACAAAAGTCGTGCTTTAACTCTGAGCAGCCAACCGTTTATGGTTGTAGGGGCTGGGCTATTTATAGCCACTAGGCAACCTATCGGGGATATACCCCGCGGTGTAAACCGGCCAGAAGTTAACCCGATCGGACTTGGCGGTTTATCTAAAGACCTCGCGGACACTTGGCGAGTTACTGGCGACCCGCCCTGACCTGGCAGTTTACAAGCAACCCACCTGGTCATTATGACTCACTGGTGGGTCCGGCGTGCGGCATCGACGGATAACAAGGCCCAAAGCCCAGAAGGCCGGTTCACATTTAACTGTGGGCCGGTTTAAGAGGAAAGGCAAGAGGAACATTATCTTACAAGGAGCTAAGACATGGATTTGTATCCGGTTTGTATTAGAGATAGACTAGTCTTAATCCTAAAAGGACTCCACATGTAAACCGCCCCTTCAACATATATAAGGAGGGGCAGGGCTCCCCAAAAGGGGGAGAGGAGACAAGTTCGACAAGTTCCACAAGTTGGACAAGTTAGGTTTAGACAATAGCTCTCGAGATAAAGCACTCTTGTAACTGTGATCATCATCATCAATATTAATGAAGCAGGATGTAGACTTCTACCTCCACCCTGAGGGGCCGAACCTGGATAAAACATCGTGCCTCTCATCCCGCTCAACCCCTCTCAAGCTACCACATAGATGCGTTGGCCTCGCGACTAAGTCCTGAAACTAAGGACATCTGCCGTGACAATTCCACGACACAACCCGACCTGATTTGTCCGAAATGACCCTGGGTCACTAAGGAACTGACACGTGTTCCAATGGTCAGATTTCAAACACACACGTCAACTTTACTTGGGCTACAAGCAAAGCTGACTTATCCAACTCTGGACAAGATTTGGTCTCATAGTCTTCATTCGAAGACATAGGATTTTCGTTAAGCATCACTTCAGTCATTCTGACAAGTTCTCTTGGACCCCACTTAACAGTACGGTGGTTCCTATGACTCAACAAAGAAGAAAAAGAACGACGAAAGAACTAAGTCTTCGCGCTCCATAGTCTTCATGCGATGTCTTCTCTTGTCATAGTCTTCAATGTGAATGTCTTCACATACCACCTTTGTCTTCAATGTCTTCTTACATTTTTAGCGGTCATCTCTGGTAGGAAAACCGAATCAATGAGGGACTTCTACCTGTGTTATCCTGCAATTCTCACAAACACATTAGTCCCTCAACTAGGTTTGTTGTCAATACTCCAAAACCAACTAGGGGTGGCACTAGATGCACTTACAAGTGGCATGAACAAGAATCAATTGTTTACCTCACTAGGTGTCTATCATAGCGTACAAATTCAGCATATTCGATGACAATGGCCTACAAGATGCCTGATGCTAACTTTAATTGCAGAAATTTCCTACTAGTAGCAACCAAATATGCATGCTAAGATCACTGAGTTGAACATCAGCATGTAATGGAATGCCTGGTATTGATATGCAAGAGTACGACTAAGCGCAAAGAAGAGTAAAACTATCTACTGTACTTATTTTATTTGCTCCCAAATTCAAGAAACTAAGGCACTAGAAAGACTGGCATAAACTACCATCTTCATGGTCGAAACATCATCTCATCAAAGAAACTACCATCTTCGTGTTTGTGTCTTCACCTTCAGATGTCAAGCTTTACTACTTGCTTCAGGGCATCAGACACATGCGCTTTTACTGCTACCGTAGCTTCTGGCCGGCCATAGACGAACAGTCAAAGACGCAGCAATACATCAAGCACAATCGCTAGTGGCAGCAGAGTGAGTTAGTGCGCGGGCTGGCAGGGCGAGTAGGGTACTTTACTCTCTGATGATGGTAGTCATGGAGGAGAAATGTAAAAAAAATTCAGTAAACATACTAGTGATCTGCACAGTGTTGCTCCATAGCTCAACTGAACTTCAGAAAAAGTAAGACAAACAAAGTACAGTTTGTGACTTGAGAGGCTAGGATTCAGGGTAAAAACAACTCACCCAAGAGACTAGAGTCTCGTCGTCCTCGTCGGGCTCGTCGGATAGGACTGCTTTCTTGCCAGTGATCATCTCCAGAAGCACAAGGCCGAAGGAAAACATGGCTCTCATCTCCTTGTTGGGTCTTGGCCAGCTCAGGGGAAAGATGGCATTCAAGCATCGGTCAACACTTGTGGAAGAACGTATCAATACAGTGAAATAAAAGATGTGGTGGGGGCATACAATGGAGTTAGGGGCGCTGACTTCCGCATAGATGTCCAGTACAAGCTTAGACATGTTTCCCCTGAGCTCAGAAACATTCTTCTGCAGCCTAAAACTTGCCACTATATCATCTAGAAGAAAAAAACAGTTTCATTAGACACATGATACATTCATACATCAATACATCTGGTACTCTTACCCAATAAAACAAAGAACAGTGATCACTGCATGTGCTTAAACTAAATTGGAACCATGACGCTCAGGGCAGTGTTGATGCGTGCAGAAGTAGGGGGCAGTGAAGTAGCATTGTCTTCGTCATCGATCACTCTGGCATTCACAGTTGCCACGGAGGAAGAGAACTCAGAGTCTTCAAGAGACGGAGTTCGTCGCAGCACATTCCTTCTTGGAGGTGTTGAGTTAAACTTGAAGGGTTCAGAGAAGTCATCCTCTTGAAGATCATCCTCAGAGCACATAAGCGTCAGCCCTTTCCATGTACGCCGACAGGTTTCATGGGCAACAAAGGCATTCTTGGTGGCAAGATTGCGAATCCTGTTTACGTCCACCAAGAGGCTTTGCATTTGGCGCTTCAGCCAGTCATGATGCTTATCCTGTTTCTGATGAAGGGCAACCAGAAGCTCTCGGTCATTGAGAACACGGGATCGCTTCTTGGGTCGTTGGGCAATGCTGCTGTCAGTGGCTTCAGTGAGGGCACGGTGAGGTGCACGTGTAGTGCCAGCTAGAGGATATACACGAGAGACTGCTTGAACTCCTTCAATGTTTTGAGAGAAGCTTTGATTCTCAGCATTCTGAAGACTAAGAGGCTCCTTGGCAGGCTCTAGATAGATGGCTTCAACTGACATATCGACGTCAGGCAGAAAGATCCGATGATTGCGAGCAGAGGGCTGATAAGTGACAGCTGAGTGTAGTTTGATCAGCCGCATTATCCATGGAGCGTAAAACTTCAAGCCAAAAATGTCAGATCCTGATGCAGCAAGCTGGTGAATAAAGAAGTCTTGTGCATTGAAGCTTTTGCCATGAAGAATATGAAAGACCAACGTCTTCATTGCGCCTTCTAGCTTGGCATGTGGAGAATGTACTTTGATGGGCCAGAGAGTTCGCCTTATGATGTGATAGATGGTACGTGGCAGATACTCAAGGTCTTCAACATAGAACTCCTTAGGATATTCAGCATCTGGAGGCAAAGGCTTCATCATGCTAAGCATCTGACTCATATTGGGCTCAGGCTTGTGGAAGATGCTTTCCATAGCAGCACTGTGAAGCTGACAACCAGGTTCATACAGATCTCCTGGAGTGGGCAGGCCAGTAAGCTCAATGATATCAAAGGCTTTGGCGTCATGATGAACATTGCCTGTCATCCACTCAAGGACCCAAGTCTTCGGATCCCTGTTGTAGCCACGGATATGAAGAGTGGCATAGAATTGGAGCAGAAATTCTTCATTCCAGTGCTCCTTATCAGTGACGAACTGCAGCAAGCCTGACTCTCTGAAGCAATCCAAAGCTTCTTCCAAACAGGGCAGTCCAGTTATGGCTTCAGTGTCAAGACGCATATGTGGGAAAATGCGACCTTGATTGTACAGAATGCATGAGTAATAACTGCGCTGCTGATAACTCCAGAACCGATCAGAAGATATTCTTGCCTTGGTGTAGGGGTTCTTGGCGCTATCAAAGAAGGTGTTGTGTGCCTTGAAGCCATTGATATTGAACAATCCAGGTGCAGATGTAGTGCCTAGAAATCTGGGCAACCTTGGTATTGGCTTCTGAACCTGAGGCATGTGCTCAACGTGATAGTCAAACTAAGGACCAGCAGCAGGCGGAGGAGTCAGAAAAGGCCATTTGACAGTGACAAGTTGGCCATAGTTGAATGCTTGCTCAATAGTGTGTGGCCTTGGTGGTGGAACAGGAGTAGTGGCATCAACAGAGGCGTCAGACTGCACATCTGTTGCAGTTGCATCATTGGCTTCATTGGCCTCTGGCACATTGGTTGGTGCAGGCTCCACATTTGCTTCAGCCATGACTACGTCATTAGCTTCATTTGTGTTGGTGGTGGCAGCCTCAAGATTCTCAACCTCCACTTGATGAGCTGGAGGGTCGGGCACAGACACATTCACTTCAGGAACAACTTCTTCAGAGTTTGGGGGTGTAGGGACATGATCTTCTTCTTGTTTGTCATCGGCTTATGCAGCCGGATTGTCTTCAGCACCTTTGGCTTCAGACTCAGATACAGTCACAGTAGGAGTGGCATCTGGAAACACTTGACGTGCAACAGATTGGTGGTGCACTTCTCCTTCTGGAACGCTCGGAAGAGGGACTTGAGACCTTGGTCCTTTGTGAAGCCTGCGTAGCGCTGGCGACGCCTGTGGAGATGGAGTTGGCTGGGCCTCAAACTCATCCTCTTCTTGCACTGATGGGGTTGCTTGGGGAGAGCTTGGAGTGTCTTGTCTCTGTGGGTGATCAGCCCATGATGCATCCTGAGGAGTTGGCGTCAGAGGACGACCAATGCTGATGAGTTCGCTGTGCGTAAGCACAAGCGATGATACTAGTTGGTGCTCGATCTGAGGAAGGACTTCATCATCTTCAACATTGTCATGGTGACCAATGTCTTCAGCAGCGGTGGGGTCAACTGCTAGAATGTCGTCAGCATCAGGAGCCTCTGTGGAAGCAGGCTCATGAATAATCAGTTGGCGCTCGTGGTGTTCAGATGCAGGGCGAACCATTGAGATAGGTTCAACAACTAAGGGCTCTGTGGGAGCAGCCCGTTCCTTCTTGGTTTTGCACTTCTTCTTAGAGGGAGCGACATCAGAAGCTTCAGGATTTTTCCTTTTTCTGGCTTCAGCCTCGACAGTCCTCATCTTCATCAGTTCTGAAGCGGTTGACCTGACCTTTGGCTTCGAGCCAGTCATGCTGCTTGGGAAGACTATGTGAGGTTCTTCCAACCTTGAAAGTGCAGATTGGTCAGTTGAGGGCTTCTTCTTCTTTGCAGCCATTCTTCAGTCGATGCCAGGATGACCAAGAGCCTTGCGCTTCTCAGCCTCATTGTAGGCTTGCACACACTTGTCAGCCAGGCTCATCATGCGTTCACGAGAACCTTGAGCTTCTTCATGTTTTTTGAGAAAGGCTTCCTTGAGCTCGTGCAGCATAATCTTGAAGTTTTTCACATCTTGCACACTGATCTTGGCCATGTGCTTCTTGAACTAAGCTTTCTCATAGTCAATCTTTTGCTTCAGTTCAACGATGCGCTGAGCTAGAGATAGCTCAGAAGCAATGGCGCCATGGAAGGCGACACTGAGGCCAATTGGAAGTTGCAGATCTTCAAAGCTGAGGTTGGGCGTGTCAAACCACTCATCAATGAAGTTATGGAGGATTGCAACATCAAAGAGAGGCAAATCATTGAAGATCTCTACTTCTTCCTTGCTCTTGATCAGTTTCTCAAGAGCATCATCTGCAAGATCTTCATCACTGGAAAGATCAATGGCGTCATTGCGCAGAATAGCAGCAGCAGTCAGTGCCTGATCAGTACTCTTTCTCATCTCAGTCTTCTTGGAGATACGTGATAGATCTTCAGACTGCACACTATCTTTAGGAGGTGCAGTAGCCAGTGGCTTCGCATGTAAGACCTTTGGTGCAGGAGCAGGCTTTGAAGCTTTAGGCTTCTTCAGTTTCTTTGGCTTCGGCGGTGCAGGCGCTTCATCAGATTCAGCGTCATCTGCAGGCTCATCCACATCTGTCCCTTGAACCATGATATGAGTGATGAGACCTTCCAGGTTGTAGAAGGGCCCAACAAGACTGGGTTCAGCTTCGCGGGTGCCATCGGCACGGGGAGCAGAAGGACCAGGGTTGAAGCCTAGTCCCAATGTCTTCTTGTTTTGGTTAGCCGAGTTCTTGGCAAACTGGAAGTTGCTCTTGAACAGATTGTCGTCACGACACCATAGCAATGACGATGGATCAGCATCTGCAGGCTGTGGTCCACGGACCATGCAGGGATAGAAGCCTTGTTCAATGGCTTCATCTCTGGACCTGGGTTGAAGATTTCTATATAGGATGTCTCCCCATGATCGCTTGATGGCATTCTTCTCTGCATATTCCTAGGTCACGAACCTGTACTTGAACCATTGCTCAGCCCAGTACCTTCGAATCCATTGGATTCGTGTCTTGCGCTGATTGTAATCCTCTTCTGGGTCTGTCTTGTACAGCTCTAAGAGGTCATTAGGCAGATCTCTTGATGTTCCCCCTCGACGCTGTCGGCCACCCTTCCTTGCTGATTTCTCTGTAGCCATGATCTTCAAACTGAATGGCTTCAACACGTTCAAAGGTTTCAAAGGCTTCCGCTTGCTGGTCAAACAGGAACTGGCTTCGGGAGAATTTATATGATGCTGTAAGAATTATGCAAATGAATGCAAACTATGAGAACCAATGGATTCTCCCACGGACATGTACCTGTGACAGCATTAAGGTGCGAAGGAAGGGGAAGAGGTCATATGCATTCTCAGAAGATTTTGAATATAAATCAGTTTAGAAGACATTGACCTCATAGTGCGAAGACATTCACTCATAGATAGAGAGTTGGTTCCAGATTTGTATGAATCCATGAATAAGTACAAGTGAGGAATCTAACTACTTTGTGAAGAATAAGTGAACATACTAGGCATATTATGAGATGCAGTGTGAAATAGATCCAACTTGTGTGAACAGAAACTGCTTGTGGTAGAAAGTGATGGATCTATAAAATCAAAGGGGCCGTAAAAAAGAAGTTTTATTTACCACACGAAGAACTGCTAGACGGAGTGGGAGAGGAGGCTGAGCAGATCGATCGTCCGTGCCCTAACTTGGCGACGGAGGACTCCTACGGCGACGGCGGAGAAGACGATGTCCGCGGTCGGCGTGAAGACGGCGTCGGTGAGGTCGCGGCAACTAAGCGCTTCGTCGCCGGCGTCGTCAAGGGCGAGCGGTGGCGCTAGGGTTTGTGCGAGAGTGGAAGAAAGGATAATGACTGTGGTGAGGCGTGTATTTATAGAGACAGGGACGGCACAATGTTATTACACAGGTGCCCCTGGCGATTCACATCTGAAGGACACGTGGCCATCATGCAACATATCGGAGGTTGTTCCACGTTCCCACGCACGCCTGGATTGTCGGGTGGTCGTTCCCACTTCTCCGGGTTTCAAGTGAAGGAATTAGCATTGAAAACGGACTTAATGTTTGTCTCTGTATCTTCTGCTGACAAGGACGCAGAGAAGATATTCGACGGTTTCAATAGAATGCATATGATTTGGAGAGATAGAGTTTGAGATAGAAAGCATAGAGAGGTTAGGGTCTGATCACATTCACTTAGTTCAAAAGATTCAACAAGAAGACATAGCTATAAGTGAATGCTGTAGAGGACAGAACACTAGTATATATATATAGATGAGAAAGACAATCAAATCAACATAGTGAAGATAATCATGAAGACAAGTTGAGATTGAAGCCAAACCAAATGTGAAGACATACCAAACGTAACGCCATGAGTGAAACACTTCAAACAGAAAAATCTAGTGGTGGCGTTACCCACTGTATAGGAAGTATTAGACTTAGACACGGCGCACAATTATCGTGGCGCTCCGAAGTCAAATTCCACATTAATGTATTCACACTTAGAATGTAATTGTTCATTGATTGAAGATATACTTTACTTTGTGTGTTGCACATCTAAGTCATCAATATGCATAAGTGTTAGGATGTGTGCCTGATCACAGGACATTTGAGGATTCCAAGATATTTAGCTCACACCGTAACTTGCAAAACCTCTTCTCATCTAAGGGCTTGGTGAAGATATCTGCCATTTGCTCTTCAGTGTTGACGTGTATGATATCAATATCTTCCTTCACAACATGATCTCTGAGAAAGTGATGGCGAATTTCAATGTGCTTTGTCTTCGAGTGCTGAACTGAGTTGTTGGCAATCTTGATGGCACTTTATTTGTCGCAGTAGAGTGGCACTTGCTTCAGATGAATGCCATAATCTTTGAGTGTTTGCTTCATCCATAGAAGCTGAGCGCAGCAAGATCCAGCAGCAATGTATTCAGATTCAGCAGTGGAGAGACATACACAGTTCTGCTTCTTTGAAGACCAACATACAAGTGATCATCCTAGAAAATGACATGTGCCTGATGTAGACTTGCAATCCACCTTGTCACGAGCATAATCAGCATCCGAGAATCCAACCAGATCAAACTCTGAGCCCTTTGGATACCATAATCCTAATGTTGGGGTGTGAGCCAAATATCGAAGAATTCGCTTCACAGCTAAGTGATGCGATTCCTTTGGTGCCGCTTGGAATCGAGCACATATGCAAACACTAAGCATAATATTTGGCCTAGATGCACATAGATAAAGTAATGAACCAATCATGGAGCGGTATACCTTTTGATCGAACTCTTTACCATTTTCGTCGGGACCCAGATGATGTTTGGCTGGCATTGGAGTCGTGAAGCCTTTGTAGTCTTGCATCCCAAATTTCTTGAGGCAATCTTTGAGGTACTTCTCTTGAGATATGAAGATGCCGTTGCATTGCTGACGTATTTGAATACCAAGGAAGAACTTCAGCTCACCCATCATGGACATCTGATATTGCTCTTGCATCATATATCCAAACTCGTCTGTGTATTTCTGATTGGTGCAGCCGAAGATAATGTCATCCACATATATTTGGCACACAAACAGTTCACCATCATATGTCTTCATGAAGAGAGTGGGGTCGAGGGAACCAGGTTTGAAGCCTTTGCTCTTCAGGAAGTATTTGAGTGTGTCATACCAAGCCCGAGGGTCTTGTTTGAGGCCATACATCGCCTTGTTGAGCTTGTACACCATGTCTAGTTGTTTTGGATCTTCAATGCCAGGCGGTTGTGCAACATACACTTCTTCGTCAATCTTGCCATTGAGAAAAGCGCTCTTCACATCCATTTGATACAGAAGAATGTTATGATGATTTGCATAGGCTAGCAGTATGCGTATGGCTTCAAGTCTAGCCAGAGGAGCAAATGTTTCATCGAAGTCAATCCCTTCAACTTGAGTGTGCCCTTGAGCAAAGAGACGATATTTGTTTCTGACAACTTGACCATGCTCATCTTGCTTGTTGCGATATATCCATTTGGTGCCTATTACATTGTGCTTGCGAGGATCAGGACGCTTAACCAGTTCCCATACATTATTCAGCTCAAACTGTTGAAGCTCTTCTTGCATAGCTTGAATCCATTCATGTTCCATGAATGCTTCTTCAACTTTCTTGGGTTCAGATATTGAGACAAATGCGAAGTGCCCACAGAAATTTGCTAGTTGTGTTGCCCTTGAACGAGTGAGTGGACCTGGTGCATTGATGCCATCAATTATTCTCTCAATCTGTACTTCATTTGCAACACGAGGATGTACAGGACGAAGATTTTGCTCTTGCTGATCATTGTCATCGTTAGAAGGATTGTCTTCAGGCTGAGCATTGTCTTCAGTTTGATCATTGTCTTCAGGTTGATCAGGTGCAGAGATGATAAGTTCCTCTTCAGGCTGAGCTTCAGAAGGTATGATTTCTCCAGTTCCCATAAGTTTGATTGATTCACTGGATGGAACTTCATCTAGCACATTTGGCAGGTGCTCTCTTTGTGAGCCGTTAGTCTCATCGAACCGCACATCCACTGTTTCAACCACTTTATAATGAAAGAGGTTGAAGACTCTGTAGGAGTGCGAATCCTTTCCATATCCAAGCATAAAACCTTCATGTGCTTTTGGTGCAAATTTTGAAGTGTGATGTGGATCCTTGATCCAGCACCTGGCACCAAATACTCTGAAGTAACTGACATTTGGCTTCTTTCCAGTAAGGAGCTCATAGGATGTCTTCTTGAGAAGCTTGTGAAGATAAACACGGTTGATGATATGGCATGCAGTATCAATGGCTTCAGGCCAGAACTTTCTTGGAGTCTTGTATTCATCAAGCATCGTCCGAGCCATCTCAATAAGTGTTCTGTTCTTGCGTTCCACGATGCCATTCTGCTGTGGTGTGTACGGAGCTGAGAATTCATGTGTAATGCCCAAAGTATCAAGATAAGTGTCTAGACCAGTGTTCTTGAATTCAGTGCCGTTATCACTTCTGATGTGCTTGATCTTGACGCCATAGTTGTTCATGGCTCGATTGGCGAAGCATCTGAAGACATCCTGCACTTCAGTCTTGTAGAGGATTATATGCACCCAAGTATATCTTGAATAATCATCAACAATGACAAAGCCATAGAAACAAGCAGTAGTAGTAAGAGTTGAGTAATGAGTGGGACCGAAAAGATCCATGTGGAGCAGTTCGAAGGGTTGAGTCGTCATCATGATTGTCTTCGAGGGATGCTTGGCCTTCGTCATCTTTCCTGCTTCACAGGCACCGCATAAGTGATCCTTCTTGAACTTGACTCCCTCGATGCCTATGACATGTTTCTTCCTTGCAAGGGTGTGGAGGTTCCTCATGCTAGCATGCCCTAGCCTCCGATGCCGGAGCCAGCATTCAGAAGCTTTTGCTAGAAGACATACGGCAAGTTGTGGTCCTGCTGAGAAATCTACCATGTACAAATCATCTTTCTGATACCCTTCAAACACTAGAGACTTGTCAGATTCCATTAGTACAAGGCAACGATATTTTCCAAACATCACAATCATGTTTAAATCGCAAAGCATTGAAACAGACATTAAGTTGAAACCAAGGGATTCAACAAGCATGACTTTATCCATGTGTTGATCCTTTGAGATTGCAACTCTACCTAGACCCAATACCTTGCTTTTACCAGTGTCAGCAAATGTGATGTGACTTTTGTCAAATGGACGTAGTGTCGAGTCCATAAGAAGGCTTCACTTGCCAGTCATGTAATTGGTACAACAACTATCAATAATCTATTCTGAAGCAGCTGGTGTATTACCCTACAGTGTAGTTAGGGGCATAGGCTTCACGAAGATAATTGTGAAGCAAAAACATTTGACGAACGAGTGGATTATGAAAGCTTAGATCGAGATTGGACTAATAGGGTGAGTAGCAAGCGATTCAGGAACAAAGTACATAATAAGACCATTTGGGCATTTGATCTTGCGCCCTACAAGATGTTTAAGGTCCCCAGCAATAGCGTCAGACGATTTTGGTTTTCGGTTGGAGACCTTTCCCTGCAAAAGAGAGTTAAGCTTTCTTAGCCACCCACATCTTCAAGGGTGGCTTCGAAGCAATGAGTCTAAGTGCAGCATCTGAGAACTTTGGCTTTGGAGCCCTAGCAAAAAGTCTTGCAGGTGGACAATAGTACTCATGAGAATAAGTAGAATAGTTCTTGGTCTTATGAACATGGCGGTTTGATGAAACGCGCTCATATTCACAGGCCTGAGTACGGTTTCCCTGCAAAACATTTGCGTTAGTGCGACTCAGGTGAGTCCTCTGTCTGTATGAAGCCTTTGGACCGTATGAAGCCTATGGTCTGTGGTTTGCCTTCTTCACCTGTGGTGTCATGATGACATTCACAGGAAGATTCTCCAAACACCTTTTCAGCACCCAGACCTTCTTCATAGGCAGTCCATTCCTGCAGTTAGTACCAATATACTTGGCAAACACTTCACCATTCTGATTCTTAAACAGTTTATAGTTTGCATCAAAGGATTCATCAATAACAATGGGATTAGCACAAGTGAAGCCAGATAGAGTGGATGGATCCACTGAAGGTTCCTTTGCAGCAACCCATGTGGTTTTGGGGTACTGCTCAGGTTTCTAGTAAGAGCCATCAGCATTCATTTTCCTTTCGAACCCAACACCCTCTTTCCTAGGGTTTCGGTTCAGGATCTGCCTTTTGAGGACATCACATAGTGTCTGATGCCCTTTGAGACTTTTGTACATCCCTGTTTCAAGCAATGTCTTCAACCTAGCATTCTCATCAGCAATAGCAGTGGTATCCTCAGTAGAGGGGTTAGTTACAACATCAACAGTTGAAGATATTGCAACAGTAGCAGCAGTAGAACACTCAGCAACAGAAGTAGCGTTGTCACGCTCGATGCATTTAAGACATGGTGGTTCAAATCCTTCCTGAGCGGAACTGATCTGTTCGGCACAAAGTGACTCGTTTTCCTTTTGAAGATCTTCATGAGCCACTCTCAATTTCTCAAGATCTTGCTTCCTTTGAGGATAATCATAGGAAAGCTTTTCATGAGTTGTTGAGAGCGTTTCATGACGACTTTCAAGTTCCTCATACTTAACGTGAAGATTTTTTATGTCTTCAATTAAGGACTGAGATCGAGTCATTTCAGCGTCTAACAGATCATCACTTTTTTCTAACAGTTTTTGAATATGTTCCATAGCTTTCTGTTGTTCAGTTGCAATTTTAGCAAGTGTTTTGTAGCTGGGTTTTGAACCACAATCAGAGTCATCTTCACTAGATGTTTGATAGTGAGTAGTGCGTGTGTTTACCTTGGCACCGCGTGCCATGAAGCAGCAGGTAGGAGCGGAGTAGTCCTTGTCATTTTCATCGGTGTCGGTGATGAAGTCATTCTCTTCAGTGTTGAAGATGGACATGGCAACGTATGCTGTAGCCAGACTTGCAACACCAGAATCGGACTCCTCCTCAGACTCCACCTCCGCCTCCTCAGAAGCAGACTCCTCCTCTGAATCCATTTCCTTGCCAACAAACGCACGTGCCTTGCCAGATGAGCTCTTCTTGTGTGATGAAGACTTTGAGGAAGACTTGGAAGAAGACTTTGAGTATTTCTTCTTCTTCTTGTCGTCAGAGTCATATTCCTTGCTCTTCTTCTTCTTCTTCTTGTTCTCATTGTCCCACTGCGGACACTCAGAGATGTAGTGGCCAGGTTTCTTGCACTTGTGGCATGTTCTCTTCTTGTAGTCATGAGCAGAAGCTTCATCATTCCTTGAGCTTGATCGTGAAGACTTTCTGAAGCCTTTCTTCGTGGTGAATTTTTGGAACTTCTTCACAAGCATAGCAAGCTCCTTTCCAATGTCTTCAGGATCATTAGAACTGCTGTCAGATTCTTCTTCAGATGAGGAGACAGCTTTTGCCTTCAAGGCACGAGTTCGCCCATAGTTGGGACCGTAGATGTCTCTTTTCTCAGAAAGCTGAAACTCATGTGTGTTGAGCCTCTCAAGTATGTCAGACGGATCGAGTGTCTTGAAATCAGGACGTTCTTGAATCATCAGGGCTAGGGTGTCAAACGAGCTGTCAAGTGATCTCAGGAATGTCTTGACGACTTCATGCTTGGTGATCTCAGTGGCACCGAGAGCTTGAAGCTCATTTGTGATATCAGTGAGTCGATCAAACGTGAGCTAGACGTTCTCATTGTCATTTCTCTTGAAGCGGTTGAAGAGGTTGCGAAGGACACTGATTCTTTGATCTCTCTGGGTTGAGACGCCTTCATTGACCTTGGAGAGCCAGTCCCAGACTAGCTTAGATGTTTCCAAAGCACTCACGCGGACATACTGTCCTTTAGTCAGATGACCATAGATGATGTTCTTGGCAGTGGAGTCCAGTTGAACGAACTTCTTGACATCAGCAGCGGTGACACCTTCACTAGCCTTGGGAACACCATTCTTTAAGACATACCATCGGTCGACATCAATGGCTTCAAGATGCATGCGCATCTTATTCTTCCAGTAGGGATATTCAGTTCCATCGAAGACGGGGCAAGCAGCGGAGACCTTAATTATCCCTGCAGTCGACATAGCTAAAACTCCAGGTTGTTAAACCGAATCACACAGAACAAGGGAGTACCTTGCTCTGATACCAATTGAAAGTGCTAGTGATCGATTAGAGGGGGGTGAATAGGCGATTTTTATGAAAGTCTTCAAAACATGGAAGTTTCGAAGACAAACGATAGAAATAAACCTATTACCATACAGTGAAAGGTAGACTACACTAGGCAAACCATAGTCAAGTATTCAATGAAGTGAAAGCATAATGACTAATAGTAGCTAGGTAGTAAAGATCAGGTAGGAAGATATTGTGAAGCCAATCAGAACAAGTAGTCACTCCGTGAAGACAAAAGATAATGCAATCATACAATGACTTCACAAGAACCAACAGTAAGCAAAGGGAAGGGAAGGATGAAACCAGTGACTCGTTGAAGATAATGATTTGTTGGACCAGTTCCAGTTGCTGTGACAACTGTACGTCTGGTTAGGGAGGCTGAGATTCAACTCAGAAGACCTCGTCTTCACCTTATTCCCCTTGAGCTAAGGACACCCAGTCCTCGCCCAATCACTCTGGTAAGTCTTCAAGGTAGACTTCCAAACCTTCACAAACATCATTCACCGGCGATCCACAATGACTCTTGGATGCTCAGAATGCGACGCCTAACCGGCTGGAGGATTCACAGTCCTCAAGTGTAATAAGTCTTCAGATCACACAGACAGGAAGACTTAAGTGATGCCTAACACTCTTTGGCTCTAGGTGTTTAGGGCTTTATCCTCGCAAGGAATTCTCTCTCAAAGGCTTCGAGGTGGGTTGCTCTCAAACGACAAAAGCCGTGCTCTAACTCTGAGCAGCCAACCGTTTATGGTTGTAGGGGGTGGGCTATTTATAGCCACTAGGCAACCCGACCTGAGTTGTCTGAAATGACCCTGGGTCACTAACGAACTGACATGTGTTCCAAAGGTCAGATTTCAAACACACACGGCAACTTTACTTGGGCTACAAGCAAAGCTGACTTATCCAACTCTGGACAAGATTTGCTAACATAGTCTTCACTCGAAGACATAGGATTTTGGTTAAGCATCACTTCAGTCATTCTGACTGGTTCTCTTGGACCCCACTTAACAGTACGGTGGTTCCAATGACTCAACAAAGAAGAAAAAGAACGATGAAAGAACTAAGTCTTCGCTCTCCATAGTCTTCATGCGATGTCTTCTCCTGTCATAGTCTTCAATGTGAACGTCTTCACATACCACCTTTGTCTTCAATGTCTTCTTACATTTTTAGGGGTCATCTCTGGTAGGAAAACCGAATCAATGAGGGACTTCTACCTGTGTTATCCTACAATTCTCGCAAACACATTAGTCCCTCAACTAGGTTTGTCGTCAATACTCCAAAACCAACTAGGGGTGGCACTAGATGCACTTACAAGTGGCATGAACAAGAATCAATTGTTTACCTCACAAGGTGTCTATCATAGCTTACAAATTCAGCATATTCGATGAGAATGGCCTACAAGATGCCTGATGCTAACTTTAATTGCAGAAATTTCCTACTAGTAGCAACCAAATACGCATGCTAAGATCACTGAGTTGAACATCAACATGTAATGGAATGCCTGGTATTGATATGCAAGAGTACGACTAAGCGCAAAGAAGAGTAAAACTATCTACTGTACTTATTTTATTTGCTCCCCAATTCAAGAAACTAAGGCACTAGAAAGACTGGCATAAACTACCATCTTCATGGTCGAAACATCATCTCATCAAAGAAACTACCATCTTCGTGTTTGTGTCTTCACCTTTAGATGTCAAGCTTTACTACTTGCTTCAGGGCATCAGACACACGCGCTTTTACTGGTACCGCAGCCTTTGGCCGGCCATTGACGAGCAGCCAAAGACGCAGCAATACATCGAGCACAATCGCTAGTGGCAGCAGAGTGAGTTAGTGCGCGGGCTGGCAGGGCGAGTAGGGTACTTTACTCTCTGATGATGGTAGTCATGGAGGAGAAATGTAAAAAAAAATCAGTAAATATACTAGTGATCTGCACAGTGTTGCTCCATAGCTCAACTGAACTTCAGAAAAAGTAAGACAAACAAAGTACAGTTCGTGACTTGAGAGGCTAGGATTCAGGGTCAAAACGACTCACCCAAGAGACCAGACTCTCGTCGTCCACGTCGGGCTCGTCGGACAGGACTGCTCTCTTACCAATGTTGATCTCTAGAAGCACGAGGCCGAAGGAAAACATGGTTGTCATCTCCTTGCTGGGTCTTGGCCAGCTCAGGGGAAACATGGCATTCAAGCATCGGTCAACACTTGTGGAAGAACGTATCAATACGGTGAAATAAAAGATGTGGTGGGGGCATACAATGGAGTTAGGGGAGCCGACTTCCGCATAGATGTCCAGTACGAGCTTAGACATGTTTCCCCTGAGCTTAGAAACATTCTTCTGCAGCCTAAAACTTGCCACTATATCATCTGGAAGAAAAAAACAGTTTCATTAGACACATGATACATTCATACATCAATACATCTGGTAATCTTACCCAATAAAACAAAGAACAGTGATCACCGCATGTTCTTAAACTAAATTTGATCCATGACGCTCCAATAGTGCCACCTAAAATTGGCAAGGATTCATTGGAGGTCAAAATTCTTGCTTTAGACCACTGGAAAGGATTCATGTATCGTTTGGGAATAGATTGCACCTAGAATTCATGGACAGTCATATATTGTTTGGTAATACCTAAAATCACTATTCAAGATATCTTCCGATATTCCGATAAATCGGCCGATTTATCGCTTACCGTTGTCTGACCGATAAGATAAATCGGCCGATAAATCAGCCGATATGGCGATAAATTGACCGATATGCCGATAAACTGGCCGATTTACCCCTTATCATGGGTCGACCGATAAGTTCTTGATAAACGATATCCCCAACATTGCCTAAAATTCATGAGCAGTAATCAATTACTGCTCGGTCCTTTATCACAGCTGTTGCAACAACACGAAATAGGAAGTGACAGCAACTCCATCACTTTGGCAGCTCAAGTAGCTTTCACCACCGATAATTCTACAGCCAAATGAAAAATTAACTATGTCGACTAACAACGGTACAAAATCATGCTGCACTACGACGCAGAATCAAAATCAATACATCACTGGCATCAAACCGAATCAGTCAATGCCGGTTGATCTGGAGGGGAGATCCCGAACTGACTCTCCTATGAACCCGTCGGCGAAGGGATCCTGTGCGCCGGGCGGCAGGCCACTCCCGCCACGGCCTGCGAAGGGAGGCGGCCAGAAGAGTGCGGACAGCAGCACGGCCGCGCCCAGCACTAGCGCCGCCATGCATTGCTGGGCACGTGCGCTGACGCCGGACTGGGCGACGTAGTAGAAGCCCGTGGCGCGGCCGAGGAGGCAGACGAGGCCGCACGATGAGGCGCGGATCCAGCTCGACGACGGTGTGGATCCGGAAGGCCCGCTATGTCGATGGTGGATCTGGCCACGGACTGGCCTCGTCGGCTCGATCTGGCGCCATGGGAGAGAAGGAGAGGTGCGGTACATAGTGGTGGTCGGGGAAGGATTGACGACGGTGGGGGTGAGAGGAGGACGGCAGGATTCCTGCCTGGCGTTGCCAGGATCGGGCGCCGGAGGTGGCGGCGACAAGGGAGAAGTGCAGCGCTAGGGTTCATGCGAGAGAGAGGAGGACACGAGGAGTGGGGTTGGGTGGGGTTCGAGAGAGAGGGGAGTTTGCTACCGTGGGTTGGATGGATAGATGGATGGATGGTCAGATGGATGCCATGTCATCGATCCAAGCCACAAGTGATTCCACCAATCAGAATTAAGCTTATGTAGTTTTGTTTTTTTTCTCTTATAAGGCAAATGCCCAATGTTATGTCAAAATTCATGGCAAATTTTATCCAAATGATCTCATATTTTGCATAAATGTGCATCTTGGAATGACAAACAATGTTGACTAAAGAATTTTTCAATTTTTTTCACGAAAAATTCATTTTCCATTTTTCGAGTGCCTAAAATAAGTATTATTTAGAAGAACCTACCAAATAATTGTTGCAAAATTGGACCAAATCAATTTTCTAAAATACTAGGCCATATTTAATGTACAATTGACCAAATAGTTGGGTGTCAAAAGCTTTTATCCACCTCTCGTGAAAAAGACAAATTTCTGTCGATTCAGCTGGAAGCGGGTCCAATTTAAACTGCAGCTGCCTCATAGTTTGCTCTTTATTTTTTCCAAAAATCATTTTTAGGTACAAAAGTATCTATTTAATAAGAGAAAGACCAAAAGTTTTCGTAGATGGAACCACTAGCTAGGAATGGTCATGCCCGTCGTTTTGACCGCATTTTGAAACGGGTATGAAAAATTCAAAAAAATCAAAAATTTGGAAAACCTTCGCATTGTGTCATTATATGTGGCAAAGTTACCAGGAAAAATAATAAACTTGTAATACGATAATTATTTTTAAAAAGTGTTCTCAGAAACGAGTTATCCTGTGTGGAGATCTATGGCTTTCAAGCCAAATGATCAATCTTATGCCCACATTCATGGCATAGTTTGTTCAAATGATCTCATATTGTGCACAAGGGTGCATATTGGAATGACAAACAATGTTGCCTAAGGAAATTTCCATTTTGTTTGGACGAAAAAATCAATTTCCATTTTCCGAGTGGTAAAAATGGGTTTTTTTGTGAAGAACCTACCAAATATTTGTTGCAAAATTAGACCAAATAAATTTTCTAAAATACTAGGCCATATTTAATGCACAATTGACAAAATGGTTGGGTGTAAAACGTTTTGGTCCACCTCTCGTGAAAAAGACAAATTTCCGCCGATTCAACTAGAAGCGGGTCAAATTTGAACTGTACCTGCCTTGTAGTTTGCTCTTTATTTTTTCCAAAAATCATTTCTAGGTACATAAGTATCTATTTAATCAGAGAAACGCCAAAAAAATTCCAAGATTCAACAACTAGCTAGGAGCGGTCATTCTTATCGTTTTGACCGCATTTTGAAACGGGCTTTAAAAATTCAAAAAAAATCAAAAAATTGGGAAACCTTCGCATTGTGTCATTATATGTGGCCAAGTTCCCAGGAAAAATAATAAACTTGTAATATGGCAATTATTTTTAAAAAGTGTTCTCAGAAACGAGCTATCACGTGTGGAGATCAATGGCTTTCAAGCCAAATGATCAATTTTATGGCCACATTCATGGCATAGTTTGTTAAAATGACCTCATATTGTGCACAAGGGTGCATATTGGAATGGCAAACAATGTCGCCTAAGGAAGTTTTCATTTTCTTTGGACGAAAAAACCATTTTCCATTTTTCGAGTGCCCAAAAGGAGGGTTTTTTGTGAAGAATCTACCAAAAAATTGTTGCAAAATTGGACCAAATCATTTTTCTAAAATTCTAGGATATATTTAATGCACGATTGACAAAATGGTTTGGTGTAAAAAGTTTTGATCCACCTCTCATGAAAAAGACAAATTTTCGCCGATTCAGTTGGAAGCTGGTCAAATTTGAACTGTAGCTGCCTTGTAGTTTGCTCTTTAGTTTTTCCAAAAATCATTTCTAGGTACAAAAGTATCTATTTAATCAGAGAAACACCAAAAAAATTCCAAGATTCAACCACTAGCTAGGAACGGTCATTCCCGTCGTTTTGACCGCATTTTGAAACGGGCATAAAAAATTCAAAAAAAAATCAAAAAATTGGAAAACCTTCGCATTGTGTCATTATATGTGACCAAGTTACCAGAAAAAATAATAAACTTGTAATACGGCAATTCCTTTAAAAAAGTGTTCTCAGAAATAAGCTATCATGTGTGAAGATTCATGGCTTTCAACCCAAATGATCAATCTTATGGCCACATTCATGGCATAGTTTGTTAAAATGACCTCATATTGTGCACAAGGGTGCATATTGGAATGGCAAACAATGTTGCCTAAGGAAGTTTTCATTTTCTTTGGACGAAAAAACCATTTTCCATTTTTCGAGTGCCCAAAAGGAGGTTTTTTGTGAAGGACCTCCCAAATAATTGTTACAAAATTGACCAAATCAATTTTCTAAAACACTAGGACATATTTAATGCATAATTGACAAAATGGTTGGGTGTAAAATGTTTTGATCCACCTCTCGTGAAAAAGACAATTTTCCGCCGATTCAGTTGGAAGCAGGTCAAAATTGAACTGCAGCTGCCTCATAGTTTGCTATTTATTTTTTCCAAAAATCATTTCTAGTTACATAAGTACCTATTTAATCATACATACATGGTTTAGTGGTGATACGTCAAGTTTTTGGCGGTGGCCGAGGGCCCCAACTCTAGAGCGCGTAAACTCGCATGCCCGCCGCGTGGTCACCGCGTGACCGTGGCATTGCCATGTGTTCTGGGCGGCCTAGGCATGTCTAGTGGGTTGGGTACTCCCCAGGTAGGTGCTAGGAAGAAAATTACAACATAAGATTCTCACGAGGAGACCGATCAATGCTCAAACATGAATTAGCAGCCAAGTGTTTGATTAGCAGTACGGGAAATGCACATGGCTAATGGGCGTGAGTTTTGGCTAAGGATGATCAGTTACTAAGAAGACCGTCTTCACAAATTTTCAGCTCAAAAGGAGGATCCTAGGTGGTACTTGCTTTGCAAAGTTCCACACTGGACATTAATACGAATGTTGAAGCTAGGCTCAAAATAATGAATGGATTGAGCTGACATTTGGTGGAGGATGGTTATTTGGGCATAGGAAAGCACTGTAGAAAAAGGATACTATTTGGACATGCCAAAGTGGTACTTCCTTCACAAAGTGTTGTTCTGAACAGAATAGAAAAATGAATATTGTTGAATTATTTTTGAAACTAGGCAAGGAAGGGTTTTTACATATTTGACAAAGATATAACCCAAAGAATTTATGAGATTTTTTTGGGAATTTTGGGAATGACAGAAATATAGGTTGCTTCACAACCTCGGGCAAAAATTGCCACATGGACATGACACATAGGCAAAACTGATGAGGTGGTGCCTAGTCATACCAACCCACCACAATTTACAAGGTTATGACCATCTATATTGGTCATAATCAGCTAGAAATAAGGCAACAAACTAGTGCTATCTGCTTTATGACCATTTCATGTAAGGAAATTACGACCTTTCTGATCAAAATGGTCATTATAGTTTAGGGTTTGGAGCCCCCCGAACAACTTTTGACCAATTGGTCTGAAATGGTCATAGATCTATGACCAATTCTTCCAGGGTCACTGACAGAAGGTCACTAGTTGACATATTTCTTGTAGTGAATGAAGTGGAAAATCATCGTAACAAGAAAATAAAGTTTCTATGATCTGATCATGGAGGCGAATATTTGAATTACGAGTTTGGTATTCATTTAAAACAATGTGGAATAGTTTCGCAACTCACGCCACCTGGAACATCACAGCGTAATGGTGTATCAGAATGTCGTAACCGTACTTTATTAGATATGGTGCGATCTATGATGTCTCTTACCGATTTATTACCACTATCGTTTTGGGGTTATGCATTAGAGACAACTAAATTCACGTTAAATAGGGCACCATCAAAATCCGTTGAGATGACACTGTATGAACTTTGGTTTGGCAAGAAACCTAAGTTGTCGTTTCTTAAACTTTGGGGTTGCAATACTTATGTGAAAAAACTTCAGTCTGATAAGCTCGAACATAAATCGGAAGTGTGTCTTCATAGGATACCCAAAAAATTGTTGGGTACACCTTCTATCACATATCCGAAGGCAAGATATTTGTTGCTAAGAATGGATCATTTCTAGAGAAGGAGTTTCTCTCGAAAGAAGTGAGTGGGAGGAAAGTAGAACTTGATGAGGTAGTTGTACATTCTCTCAAATTGAAAAGTAGCTCATCACAGAAATCAGTTCCAGTGATGCCTACACCAATTAGTGAGGAAGCTAATGATGATGATCATGAAACTTCAGATCAAGTTAGTACTGAATCTCGTAGGTCAACAAAGTGTGCAACCTCCAGCGATCCATTTATGGACTGGTGCAAGCCTCTCAGAGTTGGAATATACGCTTTGATAGTGTGATCAAAGCATATGGTTTTATACAAACTTTTGGAGGAGCCTGTATTTACAAGAAAGTGAGTGGGAGCTCTGTAGCATTTCTAATATTATATGTGGATGACATATTGTTGATTGGAAATGATATAGAATTTCTGGATAGAATAAAAGGATACTTGAATAAGAATTTTTCAATGAAGACCTCGGTGAAGCGGCTTATATATTGGGCATCAAGATCTATAGAGATAGATCAAGACGCTTAATTGGACTTTCACAAAGCACATAACTTGATAAAGTTTTGAAGAAATTCAAAATAGATCAGTCAAAGAAAGATTTCTTGCCTGTGTTACAAGGTGTGAAGTTGAGTCAGACTCAATGCCCGACCACTGCAGAAGATAGAGAGAAAATGAAAAGCATTCCCTATGCCTCAGCTGTAACGCCCCGGATATAACTTTCCCAATTTGTAATCCAACTCTTGCCGTTTCCGGCGTTAAGTTATTATTTCTCGGATTCGGGTCTTTGTCTCCGTGTGTTGTTTTCGTTTTCATGCATCTCATATCATGTCATCATGTGCATTGCATTCGCATACGTGTTCATCTCATGCATTCGAGTATTTTCCCCGTTGTCCGTTTTTCATTCCGGCGCTTCGTTCTCCTCCGGTGGTCATTTCTAGCTTTCTTTCGTGTGTGGGGATTAAACATTTCCGGATTGGACCGAGACTTGCCAAGCGGCCTTGGTTTACTACCGGTAGACCGCCTGTCAAGTTTCGTATCATTTGGACTTCGTTTGATACCCCAACTTTTAACCGAGGGACCGAAAAGGCCTCGTGTGTGTTGCAGCCCAACACCCCTCCAATTTGGCCCAAAACCCACCAAACTCTGCTCCATCATCTAGAGCGTTCGATCACGATCGCTTGGCTGAAAACCGCACCTCATTTGGACTCTCCTAACTCCACTTATGCCTATAAATAGACACCCCCTGAATTCGGATCTCTCCCTCTCCCCGAAACCCTAAAACCACCCCGCACCGACGGACGTGTCCGGCGCGGACCGGACAACGTCAGCCCAGCCCCGACACCGCCACGTGTCATTGCCGCATTCGCCGCGCCCGGCTCCCAGCTCGCCGCCGCCGCCGGCCCGGGAGGCCCAGGAGGGGCCCCCGCGAGCCCATCTCCGCCGCCACTGCGGGCCGCCTCGCGCCGCCGTCTTCTACCGCCCGCGCCGCCGTCCTCCGCTGCCCGCGCCACCGCGGCTCCACGCCGGAGCCCGCGCCCCGACGCCGGCCGGCGACCGCCGCCCCGGCCACCGCCCGAGCCGGCCCCGCGCCACCGCCGCCATCCTCGGGAGCCGCGCCAAGGCCGGCCTCCTCCTCCCCTTCCCCCGGCTTCTTCCTCTCCTTCCCCGGCAACGACGAGCTCCGGCAAGAGCTCCGGCGAGCACGACCTCGACTCCGGCGACCTCAGAATCCATGCGTGAACAGTGCTCTCAGATCTGGATCTGAGAGAATCGGTTGACTTTTTCGTCCCTAACCCTAATTTTTTGTGCATACTTTGACCTGCCATATCTCCGCATCTGTAGCTCCATTTTGGACATATAGTATATCAAAATGTTCGTCTCGACGAGTACATCATTTCATTCCCTCGCATCATTTTCATTTGAGTTCATCTTGATGCCCGAAATGCTGCTAGAAGGAGGCTTCGTGAGTTAATTGTCTGATCTGCTAGTTCATCTTAGACTTTTGTCATTTTTGCCATGATTGTTGTGTGCATGATATGCCTGTGAGTCCTTCATATGTTTTGTTAAGCATCTTGTTATCTTTCCAGAGGTGCAACCCATGCATTTTTAGGATGTGTGTGGTGACTTGTGCAAGCTTGCAAAGTCAGGCACCCGGTAAATCTGTTTTCAGGGACTTAGTTGTTTTCACTAAGTCTGGGATTATTTAGTTCATGATGCATTATGTTCTTGCTGTTCCCTAATGATAGGTGCCTCTTTTGAGGATGATCAGTAAAGGAGTTTTCTTAATCTTGTTATGCCCCATCTATCCATGTCTTTACTTTAAATTATGGAGCACCCTATCTTGAGTCAATCGAGCTCGACTTTTGCTTCACTGTGAATCTGGGCAGATCGTCAACGTGTTTGCGATTTTGCCGATGCTATTGTAGTTGATCCGTGAATGTATTCCATTGTTCTTGCCATGTCTAGCTATCATTTTATGCCTTCTTTATGGATATATGCTTGCCTTGCCGTGACTTGCACCGTGGTGAGTGCATCGAGCTTGTTTACATGCCTTCGTGAGTTATATTTCAGCAAGTCTCAGTTTTCACTAAGTCTGAAAACTGATTGTGTTTTAGCTATGTTCGTTTGCTTGTTAGTATATTTTGTGAACCCTTTTGGCCCCAGGTCACTTTGGGTCTTTTGTTAAGCTTGTTGAGTAGCTTCATGCCATGTTCTTCCTTGTCATAATCAGGTCATGTATCATGTTGTTTTGCTGCTCCGAAGAGGGCTTCATGATCTGAAATTTCAGACTAGTGTTAATTTCACTAAGTCTGGAATCTGTTTTGCATTTGCGTTTTTGCCATGCTTGTTTGAACCTCATAATGGATGAATTAGCCGTGGCTCAGTGCTAGTCTTTTGTTAAGCATCTTCTGTGCATCCCTGCCATGTATTTTGTTGTCATGTTTGGTGGCTGTAGCATGTTCATTTCGTTGCATTTAGATGCCTACTTGCTGTAAATCGCACACCGGTGTTATTCTTAAATCGCTTGCCATTTCCAAACCGTAACTCCGATTCCGATGATCTTTATATCGTTTTCAAGCGATTTCATCCCGTCTTTCCAGTGGCATACTTGTTTTTCCAAGTTGAGGCCAGGTTCATGCATTTCCTGTCATATCTTGCATTTTGCATCCCGCATCGCATCCCGCATAGCATACCATCATTGCATCTTATTGTTTGAGTTTGCATGTGGTTGATTGTATCCTTGTTGCTTATTTGTCTTGTTTGGGTAGAGCCGGGAGACGAGTTCTCTAACGAGGAGCCCGTTGAGTTTTCTTTTGAGGATCCAGTCAACTCTGACAGCTTTGTAGGCAAGATGATCATACCCTCGAAATCACTACTATCTTTGTTATGCTAGTTTGCTTCGCTATTTTGCTATGCCAATGCTACGATGCCTACCTTTTGCTTGTCAGCCTCCCAATTGCCATGTTGAACCTCTAACCCACAATGTCCTAGCAAACCGTTGATTGGCTATGTTACCGCTTTGCTCAGCCCCTCTTATAGCGTTGCTGTTGCAGGTGAAGATTGGAGCCGTTCCTTGTTGGAACATTTATTACTTGTTGAGATATCATTATATTGCTATGTTATCTTAATGCATCTATATACTTGGTAAAGGGTGGAAGGCTCGGTCTCTCGCCTAGTGTTTTGTTCCACTCTTGCCGCCCTAGTTTCCGTCATATCGGTGTTATGTTCCCGGATTTTGCGTCCCTCACGCGGTTGGGCTATAATGGGAACCCCTTGATAGTTCGCCTTGATTAAAGCTTTTCCAGCAATGCCCAACATTGGTTTTACCATTTGCCACCTACCCTCTTTTTCCCTTGGGTTTCTGGAGCCCGGGGGTCATTTTTTTTAAACCCCCCCCCCCCGGGCTAGTGCTCCTTTGAGTGTTGGTCCAAACTGTCAGCCGCCGGTGGCTACCAGGGGCAACTCTGGGCTGGCCTACCGGAAGTTTGGACAATCTGAGTGTGCCCTGAGAAAGAGATATGTGCAGCTCCTATTGGGATTTGTCAGCACATTCGGGCGGTGTTGTTGGTTTAGTTTTAACCTGTCGAATCGTCTTGTTGTACCGGGATACCGAGTCTAATCGGTGTGTCTTGGGTGGAGGTCTATTCCTTCGTTGACCGTGAGAGCTTGTCATGGGCTAAGTTGGGACTCCCCTACAGGGATTGAATTTTCGAAAGCCGTGCCCGCGGTTATGGGCAGATGGGAATTTGTTAATGTCCGGTTGTAGATAACTTGAACTAAACTTAATTAAAATGAATCAACCGTGTGTGTTACCGTGATGGCCCCTTCTCGGCGGAGTCCGGGAAGTGGACACGGTGTTGGAGTTATGCTTGCGCAGGTTATTCTTCTAGATTCTCGCTCGCGCTTTGCCTCCTCTTCTCGCTCTCTTTTGCGTATAAGTTAGCCACCATATATGCTAGTCGCTTGCTGCAGCTCCACTTATATTTACCTATCCTTCCTATAAGCTTAAATAGTCTTGATCGCGAGGGTGCGAGATTGCTGAGTCCCTGTGGCTCACAGATACTATAACTCCAGATGCAGGTCCAGGTGTTTCCGCTCCAGGTGACGAGTACGAGCTCAAGTGGGAGTTCGACGAGGACTCTCAGCGTTACTTCGTGTCTTTTCCTGATGATCAGTAGTGGCGCCTAGTTGGGGTTCGATTCAGGGCCTTGTCGCATGTTGGGTTCTTTTCTATTTTGGCGCCGTAGTCGGGCCATGACTGTTTGAATGATGGATGTTATTTATGTACTTTGATGTGACGTGGCGAGTGTAAGCCAACTATGTATTCTCCCCTTTATTATATATATTACATGGGATGTTGTGATGATTTGCCTAACTTGCGACATTGCTTTCAATGCGGTTATGTCTCTAAGTCGTGCCTCGACACGTGGGAGCTATAGCCGCATCGAGGGCGTTACAAGTTGGTAATCAGAGCCTTCCCCGACCTTAGGAGCCCCATTGCTTGATCGTTTTTAGCAGCCGAGTTGTGTCTAGAAAAATGTTTTGAGTCATTTAGGAATTATATATCGGAGAGCTTAGGAATTCTTTTTACTTCCCAGTCTCCTCATCGCTCTGGTAAGGCATCCTGACGTAGAGTTTTGACTCTTCTCTTCTCAAATTTCACTAAAAAAAATTTAGGATCACGCGAGTATCTTGGAATCGTTCCGATGGCTTATGATGAGAATACTGTCTTGGTGCCTCCTGTCAGGGGTTTAGTGGAAGTGTCACAGGGAGTTGAGCTCTGAGATGTTGTCATCATAATTTTATCGTTGCAATTCTGGAATACTTGAGATATGTTCGCTGACATCGAAAATCTCTTTTATGCAGTTCGTTGGTGAGATAACCTCGACGCCACCCAGTACTGGGGCGGGAGATCGGGAGTATCGCCATAACTTGTATAACGGATGCTTTTCGAAGGTTGAGGTAGATGGTTTCCGAAGGTTTCTTTGTTATGTGTTGAAGGATGGATACAGCTGGATGTAGGTATTGCTAGTTTGGGTGAGATATTATGCTTCCCCTGTATCCCCAACACCTGATTGCATAACCGGAAAGTTTCGGGAGTTTCATAGGTGGGAATTCTCGTAGCTCTAGTTCTTCTTCCACGGATATTGGTTTGAGATTGGGATTTCTTACCGATTATTCGTTCTTGATCCGTACCTTGTTGATTTAATTCTTCTACCTTCATTCTACGTGGCTTCGCAATTTAGGGATATGTGACCACTTCAAGAGAAATGCATTCGTTCATTTTGTTCGGATGTGAAGACTTTATGTTGCAATTTTCATTCCGTTGGTTTCAGCTTCATTTATCTGTCTATGTGCTAACGGTGGTCAACCTCTTCAGGATGGCTCCCGCTAAGAGCACCAGTCAGAACCAGAATCAAGATCTGCCTCCACCTCCTCCTCCTCCGGAGGCATGGCAAGCTGTGATGGCCGCTACTAATGCAAACACACAGTTGATCAGGCAAATCCTCCAAGAGCACAATCAAGGCAGGCAAGGGAATCAAGGCAACAATCAGCACCATTTTGCTACACTGAACCAGTTCCTTGCTAAAGGTCCAAAGACGTTCAGCAATTGTGTTGAGGCTTTTGATACTGACGATTGGCTTGTGGATCTGGGCAAGCATTTTGAATGCAGCAACGTCAGGCCTGAAGATTTTGTCAAGTTCGCTTCTTTCCAGCTCAAAGATCAGGCTGCAGAATGGTTCCGGCAGTACAAGGATTCCAGAGGTGGACGTCTGATCACTTGGGATGATTTCCGTCAAGATTTCCGAGCTCATCACATCCCTCAAAGTGTGATTGAAAGTAAGCGTCAGGAATTCTGCAATCTGAAGCAAGGCTCTTTGTCTGTCTATGACTACAACAAGTTGTTCCAGAAGCTCGCCCGCTTTGCCAAGCAGGACATCCCTGATGAGAAGAGCATGATATATCAGTTCAGGGGTGGTCTCAGAGAAGATATTTAGCTCGCTCTTGTCCTCTTTGAGCCGTTGAGATATGATGAGTTCTACAACATGGCACTGAAGCAAGAGGCTGCTCAGTTGAGGTGTGATGCTTCCAAGAAGCGAGCCAGAGATGCTACTCCTTCTTCCTCTATTCAAGTGGCCAAGCAGCAAAAGTATTGGCTTCCTCCTCCTCCGTTCCGTCAGCCGTATCAGCAGAAGAGCAAATGTGGCAGTGGTTCTTCCCCCCCCCCCCACCCCGGCTTTCAGAACAAGTCTTCGTCTCAACCTCCAAGATCGAGTGCTCCGTACCACCGTCCGCTTTCAGAGGTCACGTGCAACAAGTGCCAAGAAAAGGGGCACTATGCCAACAAGTGTTTCAACCAGAGGCGTCTTCCTCCTCCTCCTCCTGTGAGATCGGCAAGTACAGCTATGGTCAAGCATAATCCCAAGCATGCCAAGGTCAATATGGTGAATGCAGCTCAGGCAGAGGATTCTTCAGATGTCATCATGGGTAACCTTCCTGTTAATGACATTCCTGCAAAAGTACCTTTTGATACTGGTGCATCGCATTGTTTCATCTCGAGACCTTTTGCTTCCAAGCATGATTTTGTTACTCAAATGTTGCCGAGACCGTTGTCTATTGACTCTCCGATCCGTATGTTGACATCTCGAGTATGCGTTCCGGATGTTACTATCACTTTGGGCGACTACAAGTTTCTCTCTTCTCCAATGGTTCTTGGTAACTCCGATATTGATCTTATTCTCGGAATGGATTGGCTTTCTAAGCACAAGGCTCAGCTTGATTGTGCAGCCAGGCAGATTCAATTGACTCATTCTTCTGAGGAAGTTATTGTCTTTGCCTCTCGGGATAATACCGTTCGTCTGTTTTCTCTCAATGAGAAGGGTGAACTGGATGCTATCTCGCAAATTCCAGTCGTTTGCGAATATCAAGACATCTTTCCAGAAGAGCTCCCAGGAATGCCTCCGCACCGGCCAGTTGAATTCGTTATTGATCTTGAGCCCGGCACGGAACCTGTGTGCAAACGTCCTTACAAGCTCGGACCTGAAGAGTTGAAGGAGCTGAAGAAACAACTCGATGAGCAAGAAAGAATGGGTCTCATCCGGCCTAGTTCTTCTCCATGGGGTTGTGGTGTTCTTTTTTTGAAGAAGAAAGATGGATCGGACCGACTTTGTGTTGATTACCGTCCATTGAACAAGAAGACCATCAAAAACAAGTACCCACTTCCCAACATCAATGAGCTGTTCGAACAACTCAAAGGTGCTCAAGTATTCTCCAAGCTTGATCTCCGTATGGGTTATCATCAGATTCGTATCCGTGAGCAAGATATTCCCAAGACGGCCTTCAGGACAAGCTTTGGCTCATATGAATACACTGTCATGTCTTTTGGCCTCGTCAACGCTCCTCCGACGTTCTCTCGCATGATGAACTTCATCTTCAATGCCTACACCAATGACTTCGTTTTGGTCTATCTCGACGACATTCTGGTTTTCTCCAAGAACAAGGAAGATCATGCCAAGCACTTGCGTTTGGTTCTTGATAACCTCAGGGAACATCAATTCTATGCCAAGTTCTCCAAGTGTGAATTTTGGCTCGATGAGGTTCTTTATCTTGGTCATATCATCTCTGCCAAGGGCATTGCCGTCAATCCTGAGAAGGTGTCTGCAATTGTTAATTGGGAACCTCCTCAGAACATGAAGCAACTCCGTAGTTTCCTCGGTCTCGCAAACTATTGCCGAAGATTCGTTGAAAACTTTTCTAAGATCTCAAAGCCTCTCTCAAATCTTCTTCAGAAGCACGTCAAGTACGTTTGGTCTCCGGAGTGTGATATTGCTTCCAACACTTTGAAAGAGAAGTTGATCACTGCTCCAGTTCTGACTCCAGCTGATGAATCCAAACCGTACGAGGTCTTTTGTGATGCCTCTCTCTAAGGTCTCGGTGCAGTTTTGATGCAAGAGAAGAAAGTTGTTGCTTACACCTCTCGCGAGCTGAAGCCTAACGAGAAGAACTACCCCACTCATGATCTCGAGTTGGCGGCAGTTGTGCATGCTCTATTGACTTGGAGACATCTTCTATTGGGAAGAAAAGTGGACATTTTCACTGATCACAAGAGTCTCAAGTACATCTTTACTCAGCCTAATCTCAACCTCAGGCAAACTCGATGGGTCGAAATGATTCAAGAGTATAATCCGAGTATTGAGTATACTCCAGGCAAGGCCAATGTGATCGCTGACGCTTTGAGCAGGAAAGCGTATTGCAACAGTCTGATTCTTAAGCCTTATCAACCCGAGCTTTGTGAAGATTTCCGCAAACTGAATCTGCAAGTTGTTCCTCAAGGTTTCCTCGCCAACCTTCAAGTCTGTCCTACCTTAGAAGACCAGATTCGCCAAGCCCAGCTTCTTGATGCTATGGTGAAAAAGGTGAAGATTGGGATTGCTAAGAGTCAGTCCAAGTACAAGTGCGACCGCCTTGATGACAAGGACACTCTCTTCTTAGAGGATCGAATTGTTGTACCCAAAGGTGACCTCCGTAAAGTGATCATGAATGAGGCTCACAATTCTCTCCTTTCCATCCACCCTGGGAGCACGAAGATGTATCAGGATCTCAAGCAAGCCTATTGGTGGACTCGAATGAAGCGCGAGATCGCTCAATTCGTGAATGAATGTGATGTCTGCAGAAGAGTGAAGGCAGAACACCAAAGGCCAGCAGGTCTCCGCCAACCTCTTGCCATTCTAGAATGGAAGTTTGATCACATTGAAATGGACTTCGTGACTGGGTTTCCAAAGTCCAAGCGTGGCAATGATGCTATATTCGTTGTCATCGACAAGCTCACCAAAGTGGCTCACTTTCTGCCTATCAAAGAGTCGATCACTATAGCTCAATTGGTGGAACTCTATACCTCTCGAATTGTCTCTCTGCACGGTATTCCTCAAGTGATATCTTCAGACCGTGGCAGCATCTTTACCTCCAAGTTTTGGGATTCTTTTCAGAAGGCCATGGGCACTAACATCCGTTTCAGCACTGCTTTCCATCCTCAAACAAGCGCTCAAGTCGAGCGTGTCAACCAGATTCTTGAAGATATGCTCAGGGCTTGTGTGATCTCCTTCGGCATGAAGTGGGAGGATTGTCTTCCTTATGCTGAATTCTCCTATAACAACAGTTTTCAAGCAAGTTCGGGCAAGGCCCCATTTGAAATTCTGTATGGCAGGAAGTGCCGTACCCCTCTCAACTGGTCTGAAATCGGTGAACGTCAGCTGCTGGGTAATGACTTAATCACAGAGGCAGAAGAAATGTGCAAACTCATTCGTGATAACCTCAAAGCAGCCCAATCCCGCCAGAAGAGCTACTATGATAGTAAGCACCGTGATTTGGCTTTCGAGATCGGGGATCATGTTTACCTCCGCGTCTCTCCTATGAAAGGTACTCGTCGCTTCGGTATCAAAGGGAAGCTTGCCCCTAGATACGTGGGACCTTTCAAGATTGTCAGCAAGAGAGGCGACCTCGCCTATCAACTCGAGCTTCCTTCAAACTTTGCAAATGTTCATGACGTGTTCCATGTCTCTCAGCTTCGAAAATGCTTCAAGACGCCTGACCGCACAGTCAACTTCGAGGACATTGAGCTCCAAGAAGATCTCTCTTATCGTGAGCACCCAGTTGCCATTCTTGAAGAGACTGAACGAAAGACTCGCAACAAGTCAATCAAATTTCTCAAAGTCAAATGGTCACACCATTCCGACCGTGAAGCTACCTGGGAACGTGAGGATCACCTCCGTTCTGAGTACCCGGCGTTCTTTCAGTCCTAGATCTCGGGACGAGATCTTTTCGTAGTGGTGGAGTGTTGTAACGCCCCGGATATAACTTTCCCAATTTGTAATCCAACTCTTGCCGTTTCCGGCGTTAAGTTATATTTATTTCTCGGGTTCGGGTCTTTGTCTCCGTGTGTTGTTTTCGTTTTCATGCATCTCATATCATGTCATCATGTGCATTGCATTCGCATACGTGTTCATCTCATGCATTCGAGCATTTTCCCCGTTGTCCGTGTTCTCCTCCGGTGGTCATTTCTAGCTTTCTTTCGTGTGTGGGGATTAAACATTTCCGGATTGGACTGAGACTTGCCAAGCGGCCTTGGTTTACTATCGGTAGACCGCCTGTCAAGTTTCGTATCATTTGGACTTCGTTTGATACCCCAACGGTTAACCGAGGGACCGGAAAGGCCTCGTGTGTGTTGCAGCCCAACACCCCTCCAATTTGGCCCAAAACCCACAAAACTCTGCTCCATCATCTAGAGCGTTCGATCACGATCGCGTGGCCGAAAACCGCACCTCATTTGGACTCTCCTAGCTCCACTTATGCCTATAAATAGACACCCCCCGAATTCGGATCTCTCCCTCTCCCCGAAACCCTAAAACCACCCCGCACCGACGGACGTGTCCCGCGCGGACCGGACAACGTCCACCCAGCCCCGCCACCGCCACGTGTCAGCGCCGCATTCGCCGCGCCCGGCTCCCAGCTCGCCGCTGCCGCCGGCCCGGGAGGCCTAGGAGGGGCCCCCGCGAGCCCATCTCCGCCGCCACCGCGGGCCGCCCCGCGCCGCCGTCTTCTACCGCCCGCGCCGCCGTCCTCCGCTGCCCACGCCACCGCGGCTCCACGCCGGAGCCCGCGCCCCGACGTCGGCCGGCGACCGCCGCCCCGGCCACCGCCCGAGCCAGCCCCGCGCCACCGCCGCCATCCTCGAGAGCCGCGCCAAGGCCGGCCTCCTCCTCTCCTTCCCCCGGCTTCTTCCTCTCCTTCCCCGGCAACGACGAGCTCCGGCAAGAGCTCCGGCGAGCACGACCTCGACTCCGGCGACCTCAGAATCCGTGCGTCAACAGTGCTCTCAGATCTAGATCTGAGAGGATCGGTTGACTTTTTCGTCCCTAACCCTAATTTTTTGTGCATACTTTGACCTGCCATATCTCCGCATCCGTAGCTCCGTTTTGGACATATAGTATATCAAAAGGTTCGCCTCGATGAGTATATCATTTCATTCCATTGCATCATTTTCATTTGAGTTCATCTTGATGCCCGAAATGCTGCTAGAAGGAGGCTTCGTGAGTTAATTGTCTGATCTGCTAGTTCATCTTAGACTTTTGTCATTTTTGCCATGATTGCTGTGTGCATGATATGCGTGTGAGTCCTTCATATGTTTTGTTAAGCATCTTGTTATCTTTCCAGAGGTGCAACCCATGCATTTTTCGGATGTGTGTGGTGACTTGTTGTTTTCGGATGTGAGTCCTTCATATGTTTTCGGAGGTGCAACCCGGTAAATCTGTTTTCAGGGACTTAGTTGTTTTCACTAAGTCTGGGATTATTTAGTTCATGATGCATTATGTTCTTGCTGTTTCCTAATGATCCGTGCCTCTTTTGAGGATGATCAGTAAAGGACTTTTGTTAATCTTGTTATGCTCTATCCATCCATGTCTTTACTTGCAATTATGGAGCACCCTAGCTTGAGTCAATCGAGCTCTAGTTTTTCTTCGCTGTGAATCTGGGCAGATCGTCAAAGTATTTGCGATTTTGCCGATGCTATTGTAGTTGATCCGTGCATGCTATGCCATTGTTCTTGCCATGTCTAGCTAGAATTTTATGCCTTCTTTATGGATATATGCTTGCCTTGCCATGACTTGCACCGTGGTGAGTGCATCGAGCTCGTTTACATGCCTTCGTGAGTTATATTTCAGCATGTCTCAGTGTTCACTAAGTCTGAAAACTGATTGTGTTTTAGCTATGTTCGTGTGCTTGTTAGTATATTTTGTGAACCCTTTTGGCCCCAGGTCACTTTGGGTATTTTGTTAAGCTTGTTGAGTAGCTCCATGCCAGGTTCTTCCTTGTCATAATCAGGTCATGTATCATGTTGTTTTGCTGCTCCGAAGAGGGCTTCATGATCTGAAATTTCAGACTAGTGTTAATTTCACTAAGTCTGAAATCTGTTTTGCATTTGCGTTTTTGCCATGCTTGTTTGAACCTCATAATGGATGAATTGGCCATGGCTCAGTGCTAGTCTTTTGTTAAGAATCTTGTGTGCATCCCTGCCATGTATTTTGTTCCATGTTTGGTGGCTGTAGCATCTTCATTTCGTTGCATTTAGATGCCTACTTGCTGTAAATCGCAGACTGGTGTCATTCTTAAATCGCTTGCCATTTCCAAACCGTAACTCCGATTCCGATGATCTTTATATCGTTTTCAAGCGATTTCATCCCATCTTTCCAGTGGCACACTTGGTTTTCTAAGTTGAGGCAAGGTTCATGCATTTTCTGTCATATCTTACATTTTGCATCCCGCATCACATCCCGCATAGCATACCATCATTGCATCTTATTGTTTGAGTTTGCACGTGGTTGATTGTATCCTTGTTGCTTGTTTGTGTTGTTTGGGTAGAGCCGGGAGACGAGTTCGCTAACTAGGAGCCCGTTGAGTTTGCTTTTGAGGATCCAGTCAACTCTGACAGCTTTGTAGGCAAGATGATCATACCCTCGAAATCACTACTATCTTTGCTATGCTAGTTTGCTTCGCTCTTTTGCTATGCCAATGCTACGATGCCTACCTTTTGCTTGTCAGCCTCCCAATTGCCATGTTGAACCTCTAACCCACCATGTCCTAGCAAACCGTTGATTGGCTATGTTACCGCTTTGCTCAGCCCCTCTTATAGCGTTGCTAGTTGCAGGTGAAGATTGGAGCCGTTCCTTGTTGAAACATTTATTTACTTCTTGGGATATCATTATATTGATATGTTATCTTAATGCATCTATATACTTGGTAAAGGGTGGAAGGCTTGGCCTCTCGCCTAGTGTTTTGTTCCACTCTTGCCGCCCTAGTTTCCGTCATATCGGTGTTATGTTACCGGATTTTGCGTCCCTCACGCGGTTGGGCTATAATGGGAACCCCTTGATAGTTCGCCTTGATTAAAGCTTTTCCAGCAATGCCCAACATTGGTTTTACCATTTTCCACCTAACCTCTTTTTTCCTTGGGTTTCCGGAGCCCGAGGGTCATCTTATTTAAACCCCCCCCGGGTCAGTGCTCCTCTGAGTGTTGGTCCAAACTGTCAGCCGCCGGTGGCTACCAGGGGCAACTCTGGGCTGGCCTACCGGAAGTTTGGACAATCTGAGTGTGCCCTGAGAAAGAGATATGTGCAGCTCCTATCGGGATTTGTCGGCACATTCGGGCGGTGTTGCTGGTTTAGTTTTAACCTGTCGAATCGTCTTGTTGTACCGGGATACCGAGTCTGATCGGTGTGTCTTGGGTGGAGGTCTATTCCTTCGTTGACCACGAGAGCTTGTCATGGGCTAAGTTGGGACTCCCCTGCAGGGATTGAACTTTCGAAAGCCGTGCCCGCGGTTATGGGCAGATGGGAATTTGTTAATGTCCGGTTGTAGATAACTTGAATTAAACTTAATTAAAATGAATCAACCGTGTGTGTTACCGTGATGGCCCCTTCTCGGCGGAGTCCGGGAAGTGGACACGGTGTTGGAGTTATGCTTGCGCAGGTTGTTCTTCTAGATTCTCGCTCGCGCTTTGCCTCCTCTTCTCGCTCTTTTTTGCATATAAGTTAGCCACCATATATGCTAGTCGCTTGCTGCAGCTTCACTTATATTTGCCTATCCTTCCTATAAGCTTAAATAGTCTTGATCGCGAGGGTGCGAGATTGCTGAGTCCCTGTGGCTCAAAGATACTATAACTCCAGATGCAGGTCCAGGTGTTTCCGCTCCAGGTGACGAGTATGAGCTCAAGTGGGAGTTCGACGAGGACTCTCAGCGTTACTACGTGTCTTTTCCTGATGATCAGTAGTGGTGCCTAGTTGGGGTTCGATTCAGGGCCTTGTCGCATGTTGGGTTCTTTTCTATTTTGGCGCCATAGTCGGTCCATGAGTGTTTGAATGATGGATGTTATTTATGTACTTTGATGTGACGTGGCGAGTGTAAGCCAACTATGTATTCTCCCCTTCATTATATATATTACATGGGATGTTGTGATGATTTGCCTAACTTGTGACATTGCTTTCAATGCGGTTATGTCTCTAAGTCGTGCCTCGACACGTGGGAGCTATAGCCACATCGAGGGCATTACATCAGCCATATGTTCTATCATGTATGCAATGTTGTGTACCAGACCTGATGTGTGCCTTGCTATACGTTTAGTAGGGAGGTACCAAAGTAATCCCGGAGTGGATCACTGGACAGCGGTCAAGAACATCCAGAAATACCTGAAAAGCACTAAGGATATGTTTCTTGTTTATGGAGGTGACAAAGAGCTTGTTGTAAATGGTTACATGGATGCTAGCTTTGACACTGATCCGAATGACTCTAAGTCGCAAACCGGATACGTATTTATATTGAACGTTGGAGCTGTCAGTTGGTGCAGTTCCAAGTAGAGCGTCGTGGTGGGATCTACGTGTGAAGCGGAGTACATAGCTGCTTCGGAAGCAGCAAATGAAGGAGTCTTGATGAAGGAGTTCATATCCGATCTAGGTGTAATACCTAGTGCATCAGATCCAATGAAAATCTTTTGTGACAATACTGGAGCAATTGCCTTAGCGAGGGAATCCAGATTTCACAAAAGAACCAAACACATCAAGAGACGCTTCAACTCCATCCGCAATCAAGTCAAGGAGGGAGACATAGAGATTTGCGAAATACATACGGATGATGGGATCACATTAGGAGAATGATGTGATGGACAAGACCCATCCGTTGGCTTAACATAATGATCGTTAAGTTTTATTTATATTGCTTTCTTCATGACTTATACATATTCCTTTGACTATGAGATTATGCAACTCCCGAATACCGAAGGAACACCTCGTGTACTATCAAACGCCACAACCTAACTGGTTGATTATAAAGATGCTCTACAGGTGTCTCCGAAGGTGTTTGTTGGGTGTGCACAGATCGAGATTAGGATTTGTCACTCAGAGTATCAGAGAGGTATCACTGGGCCCTCTCGGTAATGCACATCATGATTAGCCTTGCAAGCAAAGTGACTAATGAGTTAGTTACGGGATGATGCATTATGGAATGAATAAAGAGACTTGCCGGTAACGAGATTGAACTAGGTATGAAGATACCGACGATCGAATCTCGGGCAAGTAACATACCGATGACAAAGGAAATGACATATGTTGTCATTGCGGTTTGACCGATAAACATCTTCGTACAATATGTAGGAACCAATATGAGCATCCAGGTTCCGATGTTGGTTATTGATCGGAGATGTATCTCTGTCATGTCTACATAGTTCTCAAACCCATAGGGTCCGCACACTTATCGTTCGATGACGATTTGTATTATGAATTATGTGTTTTCGTGACCGAAGATTATTCAGATCCCCGGATGAGATCACAGACATGATGAGGTGTCTTGAAATGGTCGAGAGGTAAATATTGATATATTGGACGATGGTATTCGGACACCGGAATAGTTCCGGAGCGTTCCCGATATTTTTCGGAGTATCGGGAGGTTACCGGAACCCCACGGGAAAGTAATGGGCCAACATGGGACATAGGGGAGAGAGAGGAGAGCCCACAAGGGGTGGCGCGCCCCCCCCCCCCCCCCCAATGGGCTGTCCGAATTGGACAAGGGAAAGGGGGGGCGGCCCCCCTTTCCTTCCCCCTTTCCCCCTCCGAAAGAAGGATGGGGGCCGACTTGGACTAGGAGTCCTAGTTGGTTTCCTGCCCATGGCGCGCCCCCTTAGGCCACCCTCCTCCCCTCCTCATTTATATACGGGGGCAGGGGGCACCCCAAATCACATCAATTGTTCTTTTAGCCGCGTGTGGTGCCCCCTTCCACAGTTTACTCCTCTGGTCATATTGTCGTAGTGCTTAGGCGAATCCCTGCGCGGATCACATCACCGTCATCACGCCTTCGTGCTGACGAAACCTCTCTCTCAACACTTTGCTGGATCAAGAGTTCGAGGGACGTCATCGAGCTGAACGTGTGCTGAACTCGGAGGTGTCGTATGTTCGGTGCTTGATCGGCTGGATCACGAAGATGTTCGACTACATCAACCGCGTTAACCTAACGCTTCCGTTTTTGTTCTACAAGGGTATGTGGACACACTCTGCCCTTCTCGTTGCTATGCATCTTCTAAATAGATCTTGTGTGATCGTAGGAAAACTTTTGAAATCGCATGCAACGTTCCCCAACAGTATTGCCATGCGCCGGTTCTAGCACGGCCGCTCACTAGTTGTAGCAACATGATGTCGAGGTCGTAGCAGTGCGGTTATGCGACTACAGTTGTATCAACTCGGACACCGGTCACAACCCTAGTGTCGCCCCCAGCTCGCTATTTGCCGCGAAGGTGACTGCACGCAGCACGGTGTGCGCAAACCAAGGAGAGGGCTTCTGTGTAGGAAGGAGGCGTGGAGAATGGACGATCTCGAGGAGGAGAGATTAGAGTGGCGGAGGAGCTAGCCAGAGTAGTAGGACGATGTATCTGAGGAGAGGCGTGGATGGTCGTCGCTGGCTTCAGAGATGGGGAACGAACAAGAAACATCTGAAACCGTGGAAGAGATAGGAAGGGAAAGTGTACGACCGCTTCAGGTTGGTCTTATGGGACTCATGTGGACATCGCGCGACCGATGCAAACACGTAGGCTGGTCGCCCGATTTGGGATGTTTCCCAAGAAAAAAAGGGAGCGTACAATCCAAAATTTGACTAAACACCAATCCAAAATGAGTCAACTAAAATTTAACAAAAATGATAAGAAACATGGGTTTCGCTCGCGTGCATAAATGCATGCAGTTCACGAGTTCACCGAATGAGTGCAAAAGTGAGCACCCTGATACTCTGAATGAGTGTAACAAGCGCTCAGCCTCAGCAACGTTTGCATTGCGTGCATCTGAGGGCATCTCCAGCCGTTGGCCCCCTAGGGGGCGCCTAAAATCGCCGCCTGGGGGTGAGCCAGCGCAAAAATTGGGCCTGGGGGCGAGTTGGTCCCCAACCGCCGGCCCTAGGGCCGCCCCCAGGCACTTTTTAAAATAAAAGAAGTTCGGCGAAGTTCGGCTTAAACACGATAAATTTCGGGCAATCACGATAAATTTAGGCCAAACACGATAAATTTCAGCACATTTCGGCGAAGTTCGTGGATTTTCATTACATAGCACGTATACATAAACTAATCTAAAGGAAAAACTGGCTGAAGTCGCCGCCATCGTCGTCGTCGGCCTTCTCCTCCTCGACGCGGGCGCCCCTGCTGGATCCCTGCCCGGCGTCGCCATGGCAGACTAGTGGCGGCGCATCTCGTCGTCGTCGTCGCTGTCGCAGATGACGACGACTCCGCCTTCGTCGCGGCCGCGTCGACGCTCCGTGAAGCAAAGCAGGGCGGCGCACCACTACAATAAATATGTCAACTTATGACCTTCTGTCAGTGACCCTCGAAGAATTGGTCATAAATTTATGACCATTTTAGACCAATTGGTCAAAAGCTGTTCAGGGGGCTCCAAACCCTAAACCATTGCGACCATTTTGGTCAGAAAGATCGTAATTTCCTTACACGAAATGGTCACAAAGCAAACAGTGCTAGTCCGCTTCCTTATTTCTAGTTGTTAATGACTAATATATATGGTCATAGCCTTGTAGATTGTGGTGGGTTGTGATGACTAGGCGCCATCTCAACAGTTTTGCCTATGTGTCATGTCCATGTGGCAGATTTTGCCCTAGGTTGTGAAGCAACCTATATTTCTATCATTCCCAAAATTCCCAAAAAAATCTCATAAATTCTTTGGGGCATATCTTCATCAAATATGTAAAAATCCTTCCTTGTCTAGTTCAAAACTAATTCAACAATATTCATTTTCCTATTCTGTTCACAACAACACTTTATGAAGGAAGTGCTATTTATATATTCTTGATTGCCCTCGGAATTTTTGGGCACTCTTTCCTATACAAATCATTACCACATGACAAAATTTAGCTCCATTTTCCTAGCAAATCTTCCTCGGCAAATTTCCAAAGTTTTTGTCCACCTAGAAGCATTGTGAAGGAAGTACCTTTTTTATATCTCTAAATGATATGAAATTTATACAGTTCCTTCATATGCCCAAATTATCACCCTCCTCCAAATTGCAGCTCAGTCAAATCATCTATGTGAGCCCAGGTTCAATTTATATTTTATGGCCAAATTGGCACGTTGCAAAGCAAGTGTTATATAGACCCCTCCTATTACCCTTAAACTTTCCGGGCACTCTTCCATACCCAAATCATTGCCACATGATAATATTCAGCTCAATTTTCCTAGTAAATCTTTCTTGGGAAATTTCTAAAGTTTCTACCTCGAGAGAAGCTTTGTGAAGTAAGTACTAGCTAGGCTTACCCAAATGATCTGAAAATTTACCAGCGAATGACCATACCTAAGTAACTTACCTACACCAATTTTGAGCTCATTTCATTCATCCAATCTCTCTCACTAGTTTTCCCAAGTTTCTGTCCATAGAAGAGCATTGTGAAGGAAGTACGACTTTGGCATGTCCAAATGGTATCAATTTTCTACAATGCTTTCCTATGCCCAAATAACCATCCTCCACAAAATTTCAGCACACTCAATTCATTATTTTGAGCCCAGCTTCAACATTCATATTTTTGTCCAGCGTGGTACTTTGCAAAGCAAGTACCACCTAGGATCCTCCTTTTGAGCTAAACCTTTGTGAAGACATTCTCCCTAGTAGATGATCATCCTCAGCCAAAACTCACGCCCATTGGCCATGTGCATTTCCCGTACCGCTAATCAAACACTTGGCTGCTAATTCATGTTTGAGCATCGATCGGTCTCCTCGTGAGAATCTTATGTTGTAATTTTCTTCCTAGCACCAACCTGGGGAGTGCCCAACCCACTAGACATGCCTAGGTCGCCCAGAACACATGGAAACATTATGGTCACGCGGTGACCACGCGACGGGCATGCGAGTTTACGCGCTCTAGAGTTGGGGCCCTCGGCCACAGCCCAAACCTCGATGTATTGCCACCAAACCATGTATTTATGATTAAATAGGTCCTTATGTACCTAGAAATGATTTTTGGAAAAAATAAATAGCAAACTATGAGGCAGCTGCAGTTCAAATTTGACCCGCTTCCTACTGAATCGGCGGAAATTTATCTTTTTCACGAGAGGTGGATCAAAAAATTTTACACCCAACCATTTTGTCAATTGTGCATTAAATATGGCCTAGTATTTTATAAAAATGATTTGGTCCAATTTTGCAACAATTATTTGGTAGTTCGTTCACAAAAAAGCTCCTTTCGGGCACTCGAAAAATGGAAAATGGTTTTTTCGTCCAACGAAAATGAAAACTTCCTTAGGCAACATTGTTTGCCATTCCAATATGCACCCTTGTGCACAATATGAGATCATTTGAACAAACTATGCCATGAATGTGGCCATAAGATTGATCATTTGGCTTGAAAGCCATGAATCTTCACGCATGATAGCTCATTTCTGAGAACACTTTTTTAAAAGAATTGTCGTATTACAAGTTTATTAATTTTCCTGGTAACTTGATCACATATAATGACACAATGCAAAGGTTTTCCATTTTTTTGATTTTTTTTGAATTTTTATGCCCGTTTCAAAATGCGGTCAAAACGGCGGGAATGACCGTTCCTAGCTAGTGGTTGAATCTTGGAATTTTTTTGATGTTTCTCTGATTAAATAGAAACTTTTGTACCTAGAAATGATTTTTGGAAAAAATACTACAAGGCAGGTACAGTTGAAATTTGACCTGCTTCCTCCTGAATCGGCGGGATTTTGTCTTTTTCACCAGAGGTGGATCAAGGCATTTGACACCCAACCATTTGGTCAATTGTGAATCAAATATGGCCTAGTATTTTATAAAATTAATTTGGTCCAATTTTGCAACAAATATACTGTAGGTCCTTCACATAAAGAACTCAATTCGGGCACTCAGAAAATGGAAAATGAATTTTCCGTGGAAAGAAAATACAAAGTCCCTTAGGCAACATTGTTTGCCATTCCAATATGCACCCTTGTGCATAATATGAGATCATTTGAACAAACTATGCCATGAATGTGGCCATAAGATTGATCATTTGGCTTGAAAGCCATGAATCTTCACGCATGATAGCTCATTTTTGAGGACACTTTTTTAAAAGAATTGTCGTATTACAAGTTTATTAATTTTCCTGGTAACTTGATCACATATAATGACACAATGCAAAGGTTTTCCATTTTTTTGATTTTTTTTGAATTTTTATGCCCGTTTCAAAATGCGGTCAAAACAGCGGGAATGACCGTTCCTAGCTAGTGGTTGAATCTTGGAATTTTTTTGATGTTTCTCTGATTAAATAGATACTTTTGTACCTAGAAATGATTTTTGGAAAAAATAAATAGAAAACTCTGAGGCAGCCGCAGTTCAAATTTGACCTGCTTCCAACCGAAACGGCGGAAATTTGTCTTTTTCACCAAAGGTGGATCAGAACTTTTGACACCCAACCATTTTGTCAATTGTGCATTAAGTATGTTTAAATATTTTAGAAAATTGATTTGGTCCAATTTTGCAACAAGTATATTGTAGGTCCTTCACAACAAACTCATTTTCGGCACTTGAAAAATGGAAAATGAATTTTTAATCAACCGTGACCAATTTTTTAGTCAACTACGACCAATTTAAATGGTCATGACATTGTACCCGTGTGCTGCATTTTGATTGGTCTGTGGGCGTTTCACGCGGATCGTGGATCGAACACCGTCAGATGCTCGCGGATCCAACGACAGTCCTCACCCCAAGCCCACCTAAGCCGAAACCCTAGTCCTTGTGGACATTTTCCAGCCACCCCCCCCCACCTCCTTCCTTTCTCCCTCCCTCCCACGACCCCAACCCCTCCCTCCCGCGACCTCCTCTCCCCCGATCCCAACGCCGGCGCGACCTCCGCTCCACCAGCCCCGCCAGCGACCTCCTACCCCAACGCCGACGCGCGGCAGATCAACCCAGTAGCTGCCCCTTCTCCCCCGTCTCCTCCTCCCATCAGATCCATCACCGCCGCGACCTCGTCATCTCCTCCTCCTTTCAGATCCATCCACCCGCTGCCGCCCCTTCTCCCCCGTCTCCTCCTCCCATCGGATCCATCGCCGCCGCCACCTCCTCTTCTCCTCCTCCCTTTAGATCCATCCACCCACTGCCGCCCCTTCTCTCCCGGACCAAGCAACCTCCTCTCCTCACGCAACGGAGACAACAGCACTGACGCCCAGCCACAACAGCGTCGCGGCTGGCTTGCTCGCCGGCGCGCGCGTGCATGCTTCGATGCGCGGCGCTCCGTCGAACTGGCCGGACCATGGCGTGCGCATGGCTTGCTTAGGGTTTGCGGTGGCAGCGCAGCACTCCATGTCTCCGGCCACCAGGACGGCAATGGCGCGAATCTCAGAGACCTCTCGGCCTCTCCCAGCCTCAAACGCTGACCCGTAGCCCTCCCTGTGGCTAGGGCGGCGGCGCCTCAATCGTCAGCACGGCTCCGGCGACATTGGCGACTCATCCCCGACATCTGCTGCGCCCCCACACGCGGCTCAGCCCCTGGATGGTGCTATTCCGCCCGGTGGCCATGGGGTACTCGAGCTCCATCCCCTCCTATCTCTCTCTCTCTCTCTCTCTCTCTCTAATTTCTGCTCTGTTCTTTGACTGTAGGTATGCAGGAGGATGTTGTAGATAGACTGGGCGGCAAGGATGGATGGCGCCTGAGGAGGGGGTGCTCGACCATGGCTGCTGCTCGGGATGCATCAGCCATGGATCTTACTCTCTGGCCGTAGGTGAGCTCGTCCCCTCCTCTCTGCTCGATTGATTTGCTAGTACTAGGATAGGCCATTGCTTCTCTGGTGTTAGACTTTGGCACTGAACCTCATGTGGGTTGGATTGATTTTTCACAAAGATCCTAACAGCATATCAGAATAGAATCATCTTTTTAGGTTCGCTGGAATGCATCAATACAGCAAACCGAACACATCATGCATCACAACAAAGAGCCTAATAGAAGTTTTGCTCTACTCCTTGCTAGTTCTATAATTAGATGCATTTTGTAGATAAATTGTTGGCCATCTATGATGGATTTACAGTGCTAATTTGGTTGTATAGCCTTTCCGAGAACCGGCAAAGATACTTCAAACATTATTTCTATTACAATGGTTTCATTAATCTGGTCTCAAAATTCAGTTTAGTTGGTTCAGTGTTGTAGTTTAACTGATCTCATTTGCCCCATGCACTGTCTTATAATGATTTACAATTCACCGATATGCTCACAAATGGACAGCATCAATGATATGCTCTCAAATTTGTTTTCCAAAATATTGACAGGAGCATTGCTCTTTCTGTTAGTAGAAAAGAGGAAGTTTAAATACAATTTCAGTACAGGGGCCAACCCCTAGCACCTTGGTACACAACCCAGATCATCAATGAGTATTCTGCTCACATTTTGACATGCATAAATGACCTGCTCTTAAATTGATAACATAAAGTTACGATCTCAGATAAATTTGAGTTCTAGATTCCTCACAAAATACAAATTCAGTTTCTAAAACTGAAACTTCACTTCAGGTTCTTGCTGCTCAGCTACTGCCTGCTGCCTCCTTCATCGGTTTAGAAATTCAGTTTCTAAAACTGAAACTTCACTTCAGTATTTCTTGCTTGCATGTTTGCTTCTTCTTTAATTGTTTGCGATTCGGATCAACTAAACTGAAAGTGAGATGCTGAGATGTGGATCACACTAGTACTATTTCAGTATTTCTTGCTTGCATGTTTGCTTCTTCTTTGTACTGAAGTAGGCGAGTTGATTTTCTGCTCTTAGTTTCTGTAGCAATTGGAGGAGCAGTTGGTGCCGAGAACTGGACCAGATGTGCTTTGATTCGTGATCTACAGCGCCCTTGATCTCAGGTGCGTGATCTGCAGTGCCCTAGCTTGTTTGTTCTGACTAAATTCAGTTATAACAAGTTAAGCTTCAGACTCATATAAGAAAAGAATAAAAACAGACTCCTAAATTCAGTAAGAACAAGTTGAGTACTTGGTGTATATTCAACGCCCTTTGCTTGTTTGTTCTGACTAAATTCTGTTGCCTCGCATGACCATGAGCGGAGGCTGGAGCAGATCCGGAGGGCGTTCCAGGGCCTCGATGGCTCCCACGTCTATCCCTTCCAGGTCAAGCCTCGCTTTGCTATTTGTTTCTCCTGTAGTGTACATTACATTACTTGGTTTGCTATTTGCAACGCTGCCTGCGTGCTATTGTCTAGTTTGCTGCTGCTTTTCGTGCTTCACTGAATTTCAGGATTGGGGTGTGTTTTCTAAATTTTCGTGCTTGTTATGGTGCAGTATGCTTCGACGAGAGCATCTGCGGAGAGGGTCAAGGAGTGGGTCTCAGAGCTGGCTCATCCACTTGGAGGTATGCACCTTGCTAAATCTTGGTGCAACTTATCATCAGATTTTCTTTGAAACTTGGCGTTGATTGGTCTGAAGATGAAACTATAGTACTATACACACGACATGCAGCAGCCACTTATATCAAACAGTGGAACAGTGCTGATGTCCTGAATGGAACGACACGATATTTAGCATCGTTGATAAATCGTTTGTGTACTATCGTGTGTATAGCAGGGTTTAGATACTTGGAATTAATGTCTGCGTACATATATAACCGATTGGATTCTGTATGTATGCTTAGATGATTGTTTGGCTCTATATAATTGTTGACATGAATATCTTAACTTTCCAAACAAGTATAGGACTGTGCCTATGCATATAGATTATCCAAACAAAACTTAAAGTAAAAATTGAAGTATGAAATAAGCAATAAGTGTCTGATTTTTATCTACATGTTAAGCGGAAAATTGCAGCCAAGGCTTATATATTACAAAATATTGTCTCACATTTGAGCTTCTACCGTTGTTAGGGACATTGTAGTGTGATCTTCATGATTTTTTGCTTGAAGATGTACTGATTCATTAGTCAAGCAGAGACAGAAGTCATATTTTGTGTCTATTAAGTCACGTAAAAATCACATAACTTTATCAGTGCCTAACATTATATTTAAGCTATACTTTGTTGTAAGTTCTTGCTTATATTAGTGTCATTCATTTCTGTTCTAATTAATGTGGAACCGAGAATGGACATTTTTCTCTCTTTTTAGACTGCTAGATTGTACAAGTTGAACAATCTGCTCTAGTTTAAACAAGTTGGGATCCATCAATACAATAGGACATAGTTTACGTTTCATCTTGCTTGTAATCAATATCCTCACTTCTAATTTACCTCAAGTTTACCGTTTACCGAAAGTTTCAAATTCTTATGTTGGTTTATGTTCTCTTTGTAGGTTATGGGATGTGCTGCTGGAGACATGCCATTAGCAAACTGGAAGTGATGCAACCAAATCTAATCGGAAGCATGGCCTTCTTGTAGGTTTGCACATAAGTGGAAGTTGTAGTGTATAAGTAGTCGCTGGAGCTGTGATGGTGATCTTTCTTTTGACTGGCTGTCATTTGTTATAGATGACAATCTTTTAGTTGCTGCTTCAAATGATGTAACTGCAAGAAATGATGTATGATTGTACAGTGAAACAAATGTTGCTTTGATAGCAAAATTGAAAAAAACTGAATTGTTTCTCTGTTGTCCAGTCCTTTGAATTAGTGGGCTGAAAATATTGATGGGCTAGAAGAGGCCTTAGCCCAAACAATATTGGACAAAAAATGAAAGGAGAAACATCTTAAAAAATTTAAAAAATTAAATGGACCGCAGAAAGGCCGAGGCCCAGAAAAATGGAAGAAGCTCAGAAAACAAAAAAGGCCAAATTGTTGGGCCAGGCCCATGTACCTAGCGAAAATTAACAAAAATATATATATATATTAAAAAGGCTGAATTAATGGGCTCGGCCCATCTAAAGCACCGAAATGGACCGGGCCGATAATAATTTTTGACCTTTTCAATTGGTCGCAATTGTGTCACGTCAGATTGCCACGTCGGATCCAACGTGGCCTGGGCAGATAGCCAGTGACCAAAACAAAAGGTCATGGGTTCAACGACCTTTTGTTAAAGGTATCTATAGTCAGTTTACGACCGCCAGCTTTTGACCTTCTGTTTTTGGTCACAAAAAGGTCGTAAATGGAAATTTGTGACCTTTCAGTGACCAATAGTGGTGGTCATAAGTTGACATATTTCTTGTAGTGCACTGGCGCTCCTTCGCCTTCTCCAGGCGCTCCTTCTCCATCGCTATGGAGTCCCTGCGCGCCCATTCCAGGGCCGCGTTGTCGTTGTCGAGCTTCGTCGTCACCGGCGCGGCCGGCTCCGTCTTCACCGGCGCGAGCCCCGGCTCCGTCTTTGGCTTGACGAAGCGCGGAGGAGGAGCCGACGAGTAGGCGCGCCGGCCGCCCTCGTTGATGACGATGCCGGCGCTGCGAGTGCGCCGACCGAGCGGCGTCTCCGCCGCGGGCTCGGCCTTGACGCTGAGCAGGGCCGGAGTGCCGGAGGAGTGCGATGAAGATCGGGAGGAGGAAGAAGAGGAGGAGGACCCGAACCTCCTTGGCGCCCATGGCCCGGCGCGTCGGTGCTGCGCCGGAGCGGCCGCCCTCGCCGGGTACGCCAACGGCGGGTCGTTACCGCCCTCGAGGTACGTCAGCACGCCCTCGAGTGTGCGGCCGGGGACGCCCCACCACAGGTGGCGCCCCAAGCCGCGTGGTTGTCAGCGGCGTACTGGGGGAGGGAGAGTTGGGCGTCGGTGAGGGAGGCGCGCACGACCTCGACTTCCTCGGCGAAGTACTTCGGTTTCGCCACGGCGTCGGGCAACGGGGGAATGGGCACTCCCCCGGCGCTGAGTTTCCACCCCGTCGGCCCGGCGCGCATGTCCGGCGGCGCCGGGATGTTCGCCTGGAACAGGAGCCAGGACTCCTGTTCGCGGAGCAAACGGCGGCCGGAGCCGTTGGCCGCCGCCTCGTCTCCGGGGAAGCGTTCCGCCATGGCGACGGGCTCGGGAGAGGTAGAGAGATAGAGGGAGGGGCTGGGCGGCGGCACTCGGGAGAGGTAGGGAGAGGGAGGAGCTGGCGGCGACGAGGGGCGGGGCTGGTGTGGGCACAGGCGAGTGCAGGCGAGTGTGGCAACGCTGACCGGCGGCAGCCTTGGCATTGATTCCCCGCGGGAACCGAGACCGTTGGGGGAAGACGAGGCGCCGTGTCGCTGACGCGGCGGGCCCGCGGCTGTTTCGCGCTAAAACAGTTCGCCCCGGCGCCCCCGGGCGCCCCCAGCGCGCCGGATTCGGCCTCGGTCCGCCGGCGCTGTTTTTGGCCCAGGCCGGCGAAAATCGGGCTCCTGGGGGCGTGACTGGGCCGTTTTTTTGACGCCGGCGCGAAAAAATCGCCTGAGGAGGCTTTCCTGGGGGCGCCGCTGGAGATGCCCTGAGAGTCCCCGCTTCTTGATATTCAAGACATGCTTGCCGATCTCTAGTCCGGCATCACTTTCTTTTTAAAGAGGCTATATCCCTCGGCCTCTGCATCGAATGATGCACACATGGCTTAATTTTCTGCTTTCGATGATGGGCTCCTGTATTTCTCTGGCTGTCCTTTAGGTCAGCTGAGTGAGCTCATGATGTTCGAATCAAGGCCTCAAAACACTTTGATACATGGTGCACTAAAATGACCCGATAAAAGAAAGCTAGCGATACCGGACGACCAGCAAAATAGGACTGTTTCATGCTTCCACTAGAAATTTATTCCTCGCATTGAACGGTTAAGCAAGTACACATACATAGTAGCATAGACACTAGCCTAGTTGGGGAGCACTCGCAGGAGGCAAGCTGGCGAGATGGAACTTCTTGAACACGACCACCAGAGGCTCGTGCCCATCTTTCTCTACGGTCAGCCACCTGCGTCCATCGTAGTCGAACAGCACAAGATCGCGGCACGGCGCATGGAAGCACGACGTCAGCTTGTACCCGGTGCCGTGCTTCTCGACGCGGAATAGGAAACTCTGTTCCTTGCATGTGCCTGCCGGCGCTTGGCACCCCTCCATCCCTCTGGGGCGGCCGACGGTCACGTGCGTCTGGTTAGTGATCCCTCCATGGACGTACCACTGGAGACGATGCATGCACCAGGTGATTATGCCGGGAAACTCGATCACGACGTCGGTCGAGAGCTGGGGTGACGCCTCCTTGCTGGAGTTGGAGCTCCCCTCGGCCAGCTTGATCGAAACATACCCATCTGGATTCCTGCCAAACTTCTTGCACGGTGTCAGAATCGCACGCATACGACATCTGGGGTCCCGTAATGAGCTAACGTAGACGCATTGGTCGCTCAAATTGCGGTCCACCGGCATGATGTTGTACATGTCGTGGCCTGCTAGCTCATGGCCATCTGTGTCGTAGATCGGCTGCGGCTGAGCTTGCGCAGCGTTGCACGGGCTGGTCAGCTGCAAGGCCATGGCCAAGCCAGAGAGTGAGAGGATGACCAAGAAACAGAAGTGTTCCATGGCTATGAAAGTAGTAACTCGTAATTGAGCTGATTGTGTTGTTCTGCCCGTCGGCATCCAAATAGTAGGATTATATAGATGGTGTGGTGAGGAACATGTAATTTCTAGCATTTAAAAAGGATAGATCGGAATAGTATTTCCAGATTGTAGATGGATCTCATTCAATGTCCTAGGTTCGGTTCTTTCTGCCACAACAATTACTATATACAAGCCTCATTAGTGTCATAGTTTTTTTTTCTTCGATCAGTTTATTGTGTGTGCATAGGTAGGGAGATATACAATGCTTCATTTATTAATGATTTTTTTTCTCCTTTATTCCTTGGATAGATAGTTGGATATACAGTACAATCGTCCATTTATTAATGATAAGTTTTATGTAGAAAGATTTATGTATATAGAGAATCGAAAGTATTATGTGATTGTAGGTTGACCTGATTCAATGTCCCAAGTTCGGTTCTTTCTGCCACAATGTTTTCTTCGATAGGACTCGTAATAGATTTTTTATTCTGGGATCAATTTGTTTTGTGTGCATAGGTAGGCAGATATACATTGCTCCATTTAATAATGAAATCTTTTGTCTTTATTCTGCAGATAGATAGTTGAATATACAATCCTCCGTTTATTAATGATAAGTTTTATCAAGCAAGGATTATGTATATCAAAAATCTAAAGAAATATGTGATTGCAGGTGGACCTCATTTAAAGTTATATGTTTGGCTCTTCCAGCAAGACTATTTTCTGTAGATTATCCTCATTAGTTTTATAGATTTCGTTAATAAGCAGGATTAGTTTTTTTGCATAGGTGGGCATATATACAATGCTCCACTTATTAACGAAATATTTTGTCTTTATTCTGCAGATAGATAGCTGGAAATACAATCCTGCATTTATAAATGATAAGTATTATCAATAAAGAATTATGTATATAAAAAAATCTAAAGAACTATGTGACCAGGTGGATCTCATTTAATGATATAGATTTGCTTTCTGCCTCATTATTTTCTGCTGATCGACCTAATTAATGTCATGGATGTTATTTTTTGATTTATTATGTACTACAAAGATATACAATGCTCCATTTTATTTTAAAAAAAATTGATGTCTAATTTTGTTCTTTGTTCTGTAGGTAGTAGGTGGACATACAATTCTTCATTTATTAATGAATACTTTTGCTGAAAGGACCACGGCAGCAATTGGAGGTTGTCGTGCGAAAAGTGATCAGGAGTATGCTAAAAAAAAGTGATCAGGAGCGGCGATCTGATTCGAGGCAAGCGTGCGTCTGTTTAGGGCATCTTCAGCCGCGCTCTCAGGAAGGCCTCCCCAGGCGTTTTTTTCGCGCCGGTGCCGAAAAAACGGCCCAATCGCGCCTCCAGGAGCCCGATTTTCGCCGGCTTGGGCCGAAAACAGCGTCAGTGGACCCAGGCCGATCCCGGTGCGCTGGGGGCGCCCGGGGGCGCCGGGGCGAACTGTTTTGGCGCGAAACAGCCGCGGGCCCGCCGCGTCAGCGACTCTACCCTCTTCTCGCCCCTTCGTCGTCCTCATCGCCTCGTTTCCCGCGGCGAATCAATACCAAAGCTGATGCGCTGCCGCGCCGGTCAGCCTGCACCATTGATGCTCACGGGCGGCGCAGTGAAGGCCGGATGACGCGCGTCCCTCGCCCTCCCGCGCCCGCCACACGTGCTCACGGCGGCTCGCACATGGGGCGGCGCCTCGGGCTATATAAGGCGCGCCCCAGCGCACTCGGCGACTCGTACTCTCTCGCCGTCGTCGTTCCTCCCTCTCCTCTCTCGCCGTCGTCATTCCTCCCTCTTCTCTCTCTCACCGTCTCCAGCACCCATGGCCGAGCGCTTCCCAGGCGTTGGCGCGGCGGCGAATGGCTTCGGCCGCCGCCATCTCCACGAGAACGACGCTCGCCTCCTTTTCGAGGCCGAGTACCCAGTCCCGCCGGACATGCGGGTGCCCGGGGCTTGGAGGATCAGCGCCGGCGGCATGCCGGTGCCACCACCACCCACCGGGGCGGCGCGGCGTGCGGAGATCGCACGCATCCGCGCGTCCCTGCCGCGGGCGGCGAGGGAGGGGCCACGGTACGTCCCCGACAGCCCGCTCTGGGAGCCCTACTTCCGCCGCCGTCACGCCGAGCAACTCGAGGCCACCAACGGTGTCGTGCCCTCCGGCAGGCTCAACTCTAATGGCCGGCGCCGGTGGTGGGGCGTGCCCGGGCGCACGTTGGAGGCCGTCCTCGAGTACATCGAGGGCGGCAACACGCCACGCCTCGAGTACCCCGCTCCCCCGTCCTTCTCACGCCGTCGGGGAAGCTCTTGGACCCCGAGGCGCATGGAGGCCGGGGGGTCCTCCTCCTCGTCCGGTGGCTCTCCCTGCCTCCGCCCCGTCAAGCCGGAGCCCCAGGGCACGCCGGTCAGCGCGCGCACCCGCAGCTCCGGCGTCCGCATCGGCGCCAACGCCTCCCCACCCACCGGCCGCTTCGTCCTCGTCGAGCCCAAGCCGGAGCCCGGACTCCCCGCGAAGTACGAGGAGATAGCCCTGCGGTCACTACTAGGAAAAGGCCTACTAATGGCACACCTAATTTGGCCATTAATGGCGCATTAGCGGTGCGCCATTAGTGCCACGCCATTAGTATATTTTACTAATGGCGCACCACTAGTGCGCCATTAGTATCTGGTATACTAATGGCGCACCTCGGATGCGCCATTAGTATATACAACAATGCGCCATTAGTAGGCATACTAATGGCGCACAACAACAGGATGCGCCATTAGTAACTTCGGCATACTAATGGCGCACTGTTTAATGATGCGCCATTAGTATCTTTTGCATACTAATGGCGCACTATGATGTGATCCGCCATTAGTATGAATATTAGGTTTTTTTATTTTTTTATTTTCTGTTTTTTGCACAGGTTACAAAATGTATAATTGGACAAAATATAGACAGCACACATCAACAACAGATTCATCGAATACAATAGAAGATTAGTCTCTGAATACAATTCATCATTTAGTCTCCGAATACAATTCAATCATATTAGTCTCTAAATTGAAAAGACCAAACAAAGATAGAACATTATATTACAAGTCTCGAGACCGCGAGTTTGTCTTCACATTACAAGTCGATATCGATCATCTAAACTACCATCACATAGAAGAGAGCTGCGGTCATCACGATGAAACTCGTCTTCATCCGGTTCCTCCAACGCTCCCTCCCCTCTCCCGCTAGATAGCGGGCGTATCTAGATTCGGCCTCGGCCCTAGTGGTGTACCCTTTGTAACTGTTACCGCTGAATCGGTGAACCTGTCTCCGACACTCCTCCCAGTCGTTGTAGACTCCGGGAACCTTACCCTTGTACACGACATACCACGGCATCGCTATGCAGTAGCCAAACGAAACGTTAGTACCAATTCACAGACAATACATAAGCAAAATATAAGTATGCAACAGAACGATCGGAAGAGAAAAGCAAGACATTAATAGCATCGATTACATCTAAGTTGAACGACTCTCGAAACCAAAGAGACATACTACAAGTTCATTAAAGTTTAATTACAATATGAGCCAATCGATGTTTCAGAACTAGACACAGCATCACTGCTTTCGACTCGACTCAAGGGACCGGAGCGTGGATGAAGCCGCCGTCTATCATGGGAGTCATGAAACAACGGGCGTTGTCAGCCTGCATTTGTAGGATTGTGTCGATGTCACTGTTGGACGGTTGATTTCTGAGGTAGAACTGCCCCGAGGTACGAAGGACATCTTGATGGATGATTTCCGCAAACTCCGACTAGATGCGAAAGAATTCTTGTCTGATGTCCGCGTCCTGGATTGCCGACACGCTCGCGGCCGAATCTTTGAGTCTACTCGGTAGCAGAAGTTGATGATGGTCCTGTACGATCGCCCGCATGTGATGGATGGCGTAGTAGGCACCCTTCTGACCGCCAGGCGGCTGCTTGACGCAGCAGAACGTCGTATTGTGAGAGAACATGTGCTTCCCATACTTACGAATAGGCCTGGTGAAGGTGCCTCCAGATTTGACGTAGCCGGGGAGAACATCATCAAGAACCTTCTTGACATTTGTGTAGTCTACGTTCGACTGACGGTCCGGGTCGAAATACGTGGCCATGGAATATTTGGGGCTTAGGAGGATGAGCGTGCAACATGTGTCACTGCAGAAAACACGGAATGTTAAAAGAAAAACGATCGAAATCTAAGAATTCATATGTTACGGGGCGGTTGAGGGGAGGACTTACTCGGGAAAGTAAGGCACGAGGAAGTTATCCTTATCTTGGTTTGCCAGAATGACGCCTTCGAGGTAAGAACTCGCGACTTGCCGGTCCCCAGCGCTGCCCAAGATCTTGGCACGCATGTAGAAGGGGTCGACTATCACGATGTCCGGGGTCTTGTCGCGAATGATCCGCATCTTCATACTCAGCGAAAATAGCCGAACGAAGGTGTAGTGCAGCGGATGAAGGTTCAACATAGCGTGGATGTCATCAAACCGCAGGACGATCGTACCCCCGATAGAGTTATCCACAAAGCCCTTGCCCTCTGGCACCTTGGCCGCGAAAACCGGGTATGCCACATCCTTCTCTCTGAGACGCCGCTTCTCCAAAGAAAGAACACTGTCATGCAGACTCCGCATAGCACCGGTTGCAGCATCGAGCATATTTCTCGGTAGCATCGGCCTAGCCGCCACATGCACCCTCCTCGAGATATCCTCAGGTGAAGGTGGCCCGTCCTGAGCACGGATCATACTCGGTGCCGGCTGGCCCGCACCCTTGTTAGTCTTTCTTTTGCATGCCTTCTTCTTCTCCTGTAATGGGACCGAGTTCTGCTCACAGACCGCCTTCTTGAGTGTGTTGGGGCTGATAATATTTCGCACCTCGCCTATCTGAGGCTCGGTCAAGTCGGCAGCTGGAGGCGTCTCCTGAGAGCTGAACGGCAGACGGCGCCTGTTGCAACTTGGCTTCTCCATGGTACCAGCTAGATCGCGCACGTCTTTTGTTGGGTTGGGTTCTTGAGAAGGAGGCCCCATGAAGTCGCCACCGTACCCATGATCGGCAAAGTACTGATCGACGTTGGCAAATGTATCGTCGTCGTCGTCGTTCTGATCCTGTGCCATATGCATGTTTGGATCCAGTGGCATAGGGATGTCCGGCACCGTTGCGGCGGTCTTGCCATGGGGCCGACTTGGCGCCGGCACGACTGGCGGTGTTGTCTTTGGGGTGGTGTCCCCCGCCCCCAAACGAATCTGGCTCTTCGGCCAAAGCAGGGGCCAGCTCAGGCAGGCGCTGAGGGTCATCACGTCATCATCGTCGGCCCCGACGGGTCGAATCGGAGGTAACAACTCGTCGCAGCCTGGCAGCACCCGAACCAGTTGAACCCTAAACAAGTTGGGTGGCATCTGGGTACCGTGGAACAAGGGGTTGCCCGGTTGAACGATTTTTCCCTTGGCGACATTGACCAACTCGTTGTTCACGAAGTGCAGGAGAGTGCACGGAACGTCGGCGGCGCCCTGCGAAAACATGTAGGGCGTCAGGGATGCCCAGTCAAAGGCAATGAGATGAAGTCCTTGGCCGAGAGAGGCTTAATTAGTTACCGTGATGATGGCGTCGAGCTCGGCTAATGTCGAGGCACCGCCAACGGCGGGCGTGCAGTTGACGGAGGGGCTGCTTGCTGCAGAGGTGCCGGCCGGTGTACACCCGGGTGCATTAAGCTCCCGTGCCGGCGTCGGAGACACCAATGCCGCCTCCGCCGGAGACATCAATGGCCCCGCCATCGCGTTCTGCGAGTTGCTGGCCGTGAAGCTAGGAATCGGGGGCGGCCCCTGTTGGCCGCCCGCAATCCACGCACTAATCCCCTGGATCAAGGTAGGCACAATGGCGGTGATCGTCGCTCCGAGTTGTTGTTGCACTTGCTCTTGGACAATCTCCGGAATCCGCGCCACCTGTGCCCTGAGTTCTTGAACCTCGCGCGCCTGGCTTTCCGAGCTGGTCTTTTTCTCCTTTCGCCCACCAGTGTTATAGTATGACGACTATTTTGTCGACAAGCCTTTGCCGGCCACACGACCAGCTGACGTCGGCTTACTGAGCTTATCCTTGTTCTTCATTACATTCAACGCCCTATTTAGAGTGGTGTCCCAAGGGTTGCTCTTAGTCGACCCCGCGCTACTGCTTTCAGTCGCCTGCGGAAGGAATGTGAACCATTTAGAAATTTGGCTTCATTAATTAGAATGCAACCATATGGAGCTAATTACGCGGGGGTGTATTCCTTACCAGAACAAGCTCAAGCGCCCTGGTCTTCGGATCCGTGGTAAGCTCCTTTGTTTTCGGGTCCTTCTTGTACCGGGCCCTGACAAAGTTCCTGGTCTACTTGTCACCGTATTTATCGAAGAGGGGCGGTAGGCCTTGCTCGGCACGGTCCGCCTCCTCCTTGTCCCATATAGGCTCCGCCACTCTGTAACCGTCGGGACCGAGTGTGTGTTCCCCTAAGTTCAGCTCCCGCATTTCTTTCCCCCACTTACTTGATTCGGAGTTTGCGGTGCTCGAGCAATTGATCTTGAAGTCGTTGTAGTCATCTTCGGTGATCGAAGGATTTTTCTCCTTGATCTTCTCATAACTCTCACCTTTCTCGATCATTCTCTTCACATTGCTTTTCCAAGTAGACAGGGCCTTGCTCATCTTCGTGAGGGCAGCATTGTTCACTTTATTCCCTTTGAGGCTTGTGTTTTCAAATTCAGCGGGGAACTTGTATCGTTCGTGCAGCTTCGTGAAGAGGAGGTTGCGCAAATTCCCTTGGTTAGGATGCCTCAGGTTCTCGGTGTTGATCGAGACGGTGCTCCGGAGAATGCACCCGAGATGAAGCGAGTACCCCTTGACTATTCGTTCGGGCGCCGTTGGATTCCCGTCGGAGCCCACTTCAGTAACTTCCTCCTTGAGGGTGCGGAGCACGGTCGGGCGCCGGTCCTTCCGTTGCCTCTTCGGTTGGCTGCCATCTGTGCGTGCGCCGCCGTGATCAGTGGTGGCATCCTCGGCGGCACCATCAGTGGTGGCATCAGTGGGGTCATCCTCGGCGGTACCATCAGTGGTCTCAGGATCGGTGGGGAAGGCGGTGTCCTCATACAAGTGAGGTTGTTCCTCCATCTCCTGGGACAGCTCCCAGAATGCCTTCACGCCTGAACCCCGGGCCTCATCGTTGTTGGCCATGTTTCTCTCTAAATAGGAACAAAGTTTGGTCAAAAAGTTGGTTATTGTCAAGGAACAAGATCTCTAAGTTGACCAAATAACCTAATTCTCGAGGAATGTCGCCAAAAAGTTGGTTATTGTCAAGGAACAATTGAGAGATGTTTGTGATATTGCCTAGGTGTTTTGGGATAGAACCTATTAGTGTGTTGTTGCTAAGGTCCAAGTCCACGTTCTCAGGGTAACCTAGTTCTTGAGGGGTGTGTCTAGAAAGTTGGTTGCTGCAAAGATACAAGGTTGTGAGTTTGGTCAAATTGCCTATGATGTTTGTGATATTGCCTTGGATCTTGAAGGCACTGTTGCATGATGCAGTGGTATAGCCAGCATGGGACCTCATCTTTGCAGGCTAATTTTCTAGATTGTAACACTGGGATTTGTGCACAAGCTAAGCTAGCTAAGACAGTAGCTTCCTTGCAACCCACAAAAGACAAAGGAAAAGGGGTGAAAAGGGGGAGATGGTTAGCTTTGATGAGGAGGCAACATCTTCCTAACCCCCTTCTTCTTGTGTCCTCTCACTATCTCTCTCACACACATGGCAAGCAAGGGTGTCTGAGTGTGTGAAAAAAATACTAAACTAATCCAACCACTAAAGCAAATTAATTTTTATTTCGGTTGAGAATCGGGCACCTTCTAGGTCAAGAAAATTGGGCATGACCTTTGCTAATTTTCTTGACCTAGGAGTGCCCCATTTCTCAACTGAAACGGAAATTAATCAACGTTTCAGGAGAAAGGGGTCATTTTAGAAGATCACAAGTAGCAGCAGCATCACTTGACAAAATCACAACTAGCAGCAGCATCACAAGTAGTACAGCAGCAACATCATCACAAGTAGTACAGCAGCAGCAGCATCATCACAAGTAATACACTTAGCTACCACTTCAGAAATACAGCTAAGATAAGATCATCACCACATTTTAGAAACATAGCTCATCATTTTCATTCTTGCAAATAAGATCATCACCACATTTCAGAAATACAGCTTCATAGGTTGTTTTCTGTATGCAAGCAGTAGACCATATATATGTGACATTTTCATCTCTCATTAGCGCTAAAATCTAACGTCTATTTTTGCTCATGCTGATTACTCACTTCAAAATAGGTTGCTTAGTAGTACGAAACAACACACACCAAGATCCATCAAAAACAGAATAAAAAATGGCCATGTCATGCTTGGCAATAGCACAAGTGACATGAAAATTCAGGAGTAGGAGATCACAAAAGTACAGTCCACAGGTTACTCCAAGTTTCTGAATTTTCAGTAAATTTTCTGTAAGAAAAGAACTAAAAGAAAAGAAATCCTAGGGTTAAAAAATCTGGAGCAAGTCCTAGCAGAACCACAAAATGTTCATCTACTCAAATTAATGTCCAAACAGTGTCATATCTGAAATTAACCTGTCATGTTCACTGCTCAAACATGAAGTACCAGCAACCTTCAGCAAGAAGTACTCAAACTGTCAAACATGAAGTACAAGCAACCTGCTATGTTAGGAGTACAAGAAGGATCCTGCTGCTGCTCCAAACAGCACTGGGAAACAGACATACTCCAATAGTTGATTGCGTGGTGGTGTTTAGGGATGGAATGCACAAAAATTGCAGGTGGCTCGGCCTACCAGAACCATTGAAACGTAGTGCAACCCGCCCTGACATCGGTCAGTTCCATGCACAGCACAGACACGTATGCACGCTGCTATGCTAGGGTCCTAGCGCCAACGAGGACACCAAGCAGATAAAATCACCAACGGTTGTCGCAGTTTAGTTTGATTGCACATAGCAACAGCAAGCAAGCAGCGGCGCAACAAGCAAGCAGTAGTTCATTGTGCACATATAAAGAAGCAGCGGCGCAACAAGCAAGAGCAGCAGCAGTGCAAGAGCAGCGGCGACGGCAAGAGCAACAGGAAGCAAAAGCAGCAGCGGCAGCGACGCTATAGGCAGAAGCAGTAGCAAGCGAGCAGCAGAAGCAGAGTAGCAGCAACGGGCGCGCGCGAGGCGCAGCCAGGAGATGGCATGGGCGGCTGCGGGCGACAACAGGCACGGTGGGGGCGCAGTGCAGTAGCGGCATCAGGTCAACATGGCAGCGACGAATCGAGGCGAAGTAAAGGGGGATCCGGAGGAGAAGCTCACCACGAAGTTGGGGACGTGGTCGGGGAGGCCGGGGACGGACCTGAGCGGCGGCAAACGGCGACGAACGACGATGATGTACAACGACGGGGCCACGCGCAGGAAGAGACGGCGGGAGGTGGATGCTGCTCCTCGGTGAGGTGGACGCACTACTGCTTCTCCTTGTCGGCGGGGGGTCGGCGGCGGCGGTGGAGAGCGGTCACGGGGAGCGCGGGGAGGCTCGCGCCGCCGTCCGTCCGAGGAGGTCGCGGGCTCGAGGGGGAGGAAGGGGAGAGGGAGGCGGCGGGGGCACGAGGGTGGCTGCGACGCAGTGGGTCGGGGCAGCGGCGGCAGTGGCGCGGTGGAGGGAGGGACGAGGGAAGGAGCGGCGTGGTGGATCGAGGGAGAGGGAACTGGCGAGGGGGAGAGGGAAGGGGGGATCGGGCGAAGGGGGAGAGGGAAGGCGGGATCGAGCACAATACTAATGGCGCACCACCCCTCGGTGCACCATAAGTACAACCATACTAATGGCGCACCTCACCGTGGTGCGCCATTAGTAGTTTTTTTTTTCTTATAGCAATGGCACAATACTAATGGCGCACCACCCCTCGGTGCGCCATAAGTACATCCATACTAATGGCGCACCTCACCGTGGTGCGCCATTAGTATTTTTTTTATTTCTGCTCGAGCCAACAGGTTATCTTCCACCTGACCTGATCCACACCAAGTTCCCTCTACTAGCTCGACTGGTCAGTAGCCAGTTCTCACACCAGGAGGTCTTGTGTTCGATTCCCAGGCTCCACAAATTTTTTTTATGCATTTAAAATGTTGTTTGATACTTATTTGTGTTTAAATATGTTCAAACTTGTTTAAATCATAACAGTAATATTTTTTTATAAGACAGTAATATTTTTTTAAAAAATATCATCAAACAGTAATGCCGGTGGAGCGGGGGAGGGTGCGCGGGGTGCGGGGGGTCGGCGGCGGCGGTTGAGTAGGGGAGGGGTGCGGGGGGTCGGCGGCGGCGGTTGAGTAGGGGAATCGAGGGTGCGGGGGGTCGGCGGTGGCCGGTGGACCAGGGGGTGCTCGGCGGCGAGGGGGACCGGATCTGGCGAGGTGGGATAGCGATCGAGATGGAGGGGGATCGAGATCGAGTGTCCATGAAATTTAAAAATATTCATGATAGTTCAAAAAGTGCCCATGAAATACAATCGAGAAATGAAGGCTACGATTTAAATACAATCGATCTTAGCTAGCTACCTGTTCACAATCTTCTTGCCCTTCTTTTTCGCAAATGGAGTTCTTCTGTGGAACGGACGTCCTTTAGGTAGGGTGGTCCTGCTTCTTCTTGTGGTGTATGCTGCTACTTCATCATCGTCGTCATGTTCGATCCTCGGGTCGCCGTACTTGTCGAAGTCTTGCCCATTGGCTACTCCATCCATTCCGATGATCTTCCTTTTGCCTCTCCTCACGACAACATGACTGGGCTTTGACGGGTCGGTAATGAAGAAGCATTGGTCCACTTGGGAAGCCAGTACCCATGGCTCATTTTTCGCGGTGACGTTTGCGCCCGCGGTCTTGGATTTGGCTTCGGGTATAACCATGGTGGTGAAATACTGGTCTTCTTTTAGGACGCTCTTGGCCCATCTGACACGGAACATCGGGACCTTCTCTCCAGCGTAGCTCAGCTCCCAGATCTCCTCGATCCTTCCGTAGTATCTGTCCTTGTCTTTACCGGTGTAGGATTCCATCGTTACCCCGGAGTTCTGATAACCATCGCTCTTCATGTCCTTGGCCTCGGTGTAGAATGTGTAGCCGTTGATATCGTACGCCTCATAGGTCATCAGGTTGTGCTCGGCGCCCTGTGACAAGGCGAATATGAGTTGTTCTTCCGCGGAAGAATCCTCATGTAAAGGGTACGACAGAAGCTTCTGCTTGAACCAACGCGTGAAACATGAGTTGTGCTCTTTGAGTATATCTCCGTCCGTCCTCTGTTGGCCTCGGTCATTGTACGTCTTCTTAATAAAGGTTTTGTGCTCTACCACCCAAGGATCGACCACGTCTATGTGTTGTAGCGCGACTAGGTTTGCTCTTTCAAAGTCGGCGAGTCGACCCTCGAAGTCGACATGCATTTCGCGATGACCCTCACGGTGACCCCATCCAGCGAGCCTGCCGAGGTGCCTGTTGACGGGCAGACCAACGCGGTTCTCGATGCCTAGATAATTCGTGCAGTAGGAGATGCACTCTTCGGTCAGAAAGCCCCTGGCTATGCTTCCCTCTGGACGTGACATGTTGCGAACGTATCCTTTGATGACACCATTCATCCTTTCGAACGGCATCATGCTGTGCAGGAACGTCGGCCCGAGTTGGATGATATCGTCCACGATATGGACCAGCAGATGCACCATAACGTCGAAGAATGCGGGCGGGAAGTACATCTCAAGCTCGCATAGTATCACCACGATCTCTTCCTGTAGCCTTCTGAGTTGCCTCACGCCAACAGACTTCCGAGAGATGACGTCGAAAAAGTTGCATAGGCCAAATAGGGTTTCACGGACGTGCGCGTCCATGATCCCATGGATTGCAACTGGAAGTATCTGCGTCATCAGCACGTGACAGTCGTGAGACTTCATCCCGCTGAACTTCAGCTTCGCTGGGTCTAGGTATCTGCTTATCTTCCCCGCATAACCGTAAGGAAGTTTTACTCCTACGAGGCAGGTGAAAAACTGCTCGATCTCCTCCTGACTTAGAGTGAAGCACGCGGGAGGGTAGTCATTTCCGGTCTTCTTGGCCTTTTTGCCTTTGCGACGACTTTCCGTGTCCTGCTTCGCCTCATCATCATCATCATCATCATCATGATCATCATATATAGCGTGAAGCTCCTGCCTGATGCCCATTGATTTCAAGTCTGCCCTTACTTTCGGCCCATCTTTGGTCCTCTCTGGCATGTTGAGCAGGGTACCAAGCAGACTCTCGCACACATTCTTCGTGATATGCATGACATCAAGGCTGTGAGGCACACGGTGGATCTTCCAGTACGGCAAGTCCTAGAAAACAGACCTCGTTTTCCATACCTTCAGCAGCGGCTCTGGCGCCTTTCGCTTCTTTCCCGGCTCTGGCGCCTTTTGCTTCTTTCCCGGCAGTGGGCAGTCTTTCCAATTTTTGAACAGCTCGTCTATTTCCTCGCCGCTCCTCGTATGCGGGCGTCCATGGGGTTCGGTTTCACCATCGAACAGATCCTTACGTTTTCTCCACGGGTCATCGTCGCGAAGCCACCTTCGATGTCCCATGAACACGGTTTTCGAAGACCCGGGATCTCTATCTAGCTGGCGATACGTTGTGTCATCCATGCACCTGACGCATCCAGAAAATCCGTGGACCACCTGCCCCGCGACATATCCGTAACCGAGATAGTCATGCACCGTCGTGAGCAGCGCGGCTCTCATAGGGAAATATTCTTTCTCTGCGGCGTCCCACGTATTGGCTGGCGTTTTCCACAACGTGTCAAGCTCCTCTTTCAGCAGCCCCAGATACAGATTGATGTCGTTCCCTGGTTGTTTCGGTCCTTCAATTAGCATACTCATGTGAATGTACTTCCTCTTCATGCACAACCAGGGGTGAAGGTTGTACATCCACACAAACATAGGCCAGGTGCTATGTGTGCTTCTCTGGCTGCCAAACGGATTGACTCCATCGGTGCTCGCGCCCAGCACGATGTTCCTTGGATCGTTCCCAAATTCTGGGTCTTTGAAGTTCAACGCTTGCCACTGGCTCGGATTCTTAGGGTGACTCAGCATCTTGTCTTTTTTATCTATCTCCGGATCATTTGCGTCATCTTCTCGCTTCATCTCCTCCCTATCCGCGTGCCAACACAGGAGCTTTGCTACCTTAGGGTCCGCGAAATACCGCTGCAGACGAGGAGTGATCGGAAAGTACCACACCACTTTTCGAGGAGCTTTCTTCCTCTTCTTGTATCGAGTGACGCCGCACACCGGACATATGGTAGACTCCGCGTGCTCGTCCCGATAAATGATGCAATTGTTCATGCACACATTGTATTTCACGTGCGGTAAATCCAGAGGACACACGATTTTCTTCGCCTCCTCCAAACTGGTCGGGCACTTGTTCCCCTTGGGAAGACGTTCGTGCCAGAATGACATGTTCTCGTCGAAGCATGCGTCGGTCATTTTGTGTTTTACCTTCATCTCCAGAGCCATGAGCGTTACTTTCAGGCGGGTATCCTCGGGCCTGCATCATTCATACAATGGAGTAACCGCGTCTAACTCAAGTTGATCCATCTTGGCTTTCTCTCGGGCGGCAGCTCTTGCGTTATCCGTCTGCTTGAGAAGCAGCTCTTGAATATGAGGGTCCTGCACCCAGCCCATCGATGGTCCAGCGTCGTCTACTCCGCCGGCATCATCATCTTCATGATCATGCCCGTCGTCTGCTCCGGCATCTTCCTCATCATCATGTCCTGCATCTTCTACATGATGACTGTGTACAGCATCACCGTCGTGATCATCTCCTGGGGATTCCTCATCTTCTCGCCCGCCCGAGCCACGGTGGTTGTCTTGCTGCCCTTCCTCATTTCTTGCCCGGCCCCCATGGACGACTTCGTAGTCATCTTCATCACCTTGCCACCGATAGCCATCCATGAAACCACGCAAGAGCAGGTGGTCCCGCACCTGCCCGGATTCCGGGTCCGCAATAAGGCTCTTCAGCTTGCATCTTTGACACGGACATCTTATCTCCATCTCATTCTTTTGAAGCATCTCGGCCTTCGCGGACCTCAAAAACCTATTCACGATGCCTTCGGTCATCATGCGGACCATGGTCGCCTGCGGGGTAGAGCAAAACGATATTTTAGAACCAAGAAAAAATTTGGCATGACTTTCCCTAAAAATAGGACCAAAAAGAATGCTTAATGCCAAAATTCTCGCCGAAACGGAAATGAATCAACATTCCAGCAAAATATTGGCAACTATCGCATTTCAAATACCGGTACACCTCCAAACACAAACACATATGCAACACCACAAACATATGCAACACCACGAACATACATAGATCTAGCTAGGCCATAAAAAGTGCATGTGCACATTGTTGTAGGGAGAACAACATAAATATAGCTTCCCCCCTTACTTACCTATCAAAACAAGGTAATTTAACCACTTAAATTGAATGAATCTATGGTGGAAATGAGGTGAAAAAGAGGAGGCACCCGAGACAAGGAGGAGGTGGAGAGAATGAAGTGGGGAGAAAGTGAGTGTGGGTAGGAGAGGCTGTCCAAAATATCTTGTTGCTGCCCATTTACTAATGGCGCACCAACTATAAATGCGCCATTAGTAATCCAGGTTACTAATGACGCACCTTCTGGTGGTGCGCCATTAGTAGTTTTGCAAAAAAAAACATATTAATGGCGCACTGTCCCACAGTGCGCCATTACTAGTTTAAACTAGTAATGGCGCACGGTGGAACAGTGCGCCATTAGTAGTTTTGCAAAAAAAGGAATAAAAAATATAATAAAAAAACAACATTAGTGGCGCACTTTCCGACAGGTGCACCATTACTAGTTACAACTAGTAATGGCGCACTGTGTCTGGATGCGCCATTAGTATGTTTGGACAGGCGCACTAGTTCAAAAAAAAATTGATACTAATGGCGCACCATGGGCCTGGTGCGCCATCAGTAGTTTCAACTCTAATGGCCTATCAGAAGGTGGTGCGCCATATACTAATGACGCACCGCTTGTCTAGTGCGCCATTAGTGTCAATCCCATCTATAGCCCTTTTTCTAGTAGTGGGTGGGCGCGGGACGACTACCTCCGCGACGAGATGGTCCGGCAGCGCCGGGCCCTGGAGGAGATCGCCGCCCGCAAGCGTGGGCGCGAGGACGAGCACGGTGTCGTGGTCCTCGACAGCGACGACGACGACGCCCCCGGACCGTCCAACCCGCCGTGCCAACCGGGGGAGGGATGCAGCAGGGACGGCGGAAGCGCAGGCGGGGGCGGCGACGACGATGACGGCGGCGGTGACTACACGCGGTTCTACAACCTCCTCGGCATGTAAAACCGCGTGGACGGGCGGCGAGGCGGGCGGCGAGGGAGACGGCGGGGGTAGCCCGCGGAAGTTTTTTTCTTTTTTGTAAAATATGTTTAAGTTTGAACGAACTCGCCGATGTTTGCGTTAAATTTGAGTCGTTTTTGCACCGTTTTTGACTTTTTTTGACTAACCATGGGCGCCGCGACTGGGGGACATCACGTCCCAGTGCGCGGTTTAACGCCGGCGCGCCCCTAGGGTGCGATTTTTTGCCCCTCCTGGGGGGTCAACGGCTGGAGATGCCCTTAAGCGAGCGGTTCGCAGACGGCCCAGGGCCAGTCGGGCCTGTGTGTGCTTGAAGTCCTTGTGCAACGGGCCGTGCAGCTGGGCAGGCCAGCAGGCGCGGGAGGCTCCTCGGAAAAGCTAGCTGGCTGGGTGAGCTGAGGCCTAGGCCCAAGGAAAAACTGCAAATGCAAGTCAGATTTGTTTTTGGATGAAAAAAAGAGGTCCCAATAGAGGTTGATACGGTGCTTAAGGGCCACTAGCAAATCAGGGTGCTTCTGGTGCATGGCATGAGCATCAATGTGGCCAGTTTTTTTATAAATGTTGATGGTTAAACAAGTTTCACACCGAAGATGACATGTGGGTTCCGATGATCATGTCTAGAACATGTCACAGATGATCATGTTCTACATGGGCATCAAGCAATGCATTGTAATGTGATGGGATAATATGGCGTAAGATGGAGCACGGTTGTAGTCAAACAAGTTTGGATGGGCCGGACTTAACAGGCTGATGGATCGACAGGGATGTCAGTCAGTATAGAAGACATATGAGTGTAGTGCTGACGGTGACCGACTTATGGGGCGTGTAAACACGTGGCGCGGGTCTGAGGACTTACATGCGTAAACATGGTGATTGCAGGGGGTTGATTTGAGATGGTGCACATATGGGAGATTGAAATGGACAGGGCGCGGAGTAGTATGGCTAGCTATTTGGAGTCATGTTGAAGATTGGTGGAGTCGGAGTCTAATGGAAGACTTCCCTCACCTGATGGAGGGGCTACGACATAAGAGCTCCGAGAGTTGAAGCCTAATTCAATGGGAAGGCGAGAGACACGTGGTTCAGACTGTGGCTCAATGGTCTGATGGAAACGTGATAGTCGGCATCATTTGCGATGACAGATGGTTCTTTGCAGTAGGGGTAGAGGCGCTGTGTGATAGCTACCCAGGAGACTTGGCCAGGATAGCAGAGGCTCGACGCGGTGATAGCGGCGAATCGTGGAGTAACCACGGGACATGGTGACAAATCAAGGCACTGGTGACAAATGTGATCGGACAAAGTGTGCAGAGGATGCTGAAGCAGAGTTGGCGCATACCAGGTTCATGTTGGTGACTACATCTATAGAGCTTGACATTTTAGTTGGATGGGAGTTGAACTTGGAAAATCTAAGAAAGTGGGAGCAAACTTTACTTGGAGATCGCAAAGATGAGTTCAGACGCATCCAAGTGAATTGTTCAACCATCCTCAACAAGGATGTCATCGACCATGCCAGGGTTTTCAACGGCGGCGAACCTACCGGCCTGAAGGAGATGCAAGCTGCATTAAGCAACATGATCTCGATGCTGATGGTCCGGTCTCCCTTACGGATATGGTAAAGTACTTAAACGATCCTTATTATGATGATGCATTATAAAAAGGAGAGTAGCAGCTAGATATGCTATTGTGGTTCTATAGTGACTACTCAACTACCGTTGTTCTGTTTCAAAACTTGTCTGGCTAGCTATCTTAATTAAGTACTCCGTTAAATAATTCATAATTGCTGTCCATGTCTTTTAATTAACTTAAACAGTTTCCTAATTATGGCATGCAAGCTTCGTTTTATATGTACATCGATAATAAAAAACGATGATGTCATAGCAGTGTTTTATTGCTACCTTCAAACTAGGTAATGGCGGTGGAGACCGGAGAAAATAAAATGCCTCTAACTTTTTGACTAGTTTGTGGCGTCAAAATATGTCGAACGCCAGCTATACATATGACATTGTTTTCGTGCAGGTAGGTCCAACGTCATCAGTATATATGATACTACTGACATGGGCATCTAATGCCACTAATTTCTAACACTGGCTCCATACTGATGGTGTAGGGCTCAAACGTCACCAATGCCGTTTTTGCAATGCCACAACTAGGCTTTTCTACACTAGGGATATAATACCACTCCCTCTGTCTCATATCTTGCAAAATGATCTTATATTATGGGTCAGAGAGCGTAGATGATTACCCATGTGTTGCCACAAAACAAATCAAAAATTCTAATTCAGAAATGTGTATTGTACTTGACAATAGTGACAAGTATCCACACTCCCACCTTCATTCAGAGCTGCATTAGATCTGTGCATATCTAGTAGTATATGATGGATAAACAATAGAAATGACATCAAAATACCTACTTCAAAGTCCTATGAACAATACCTCTGGGTGCAAAACAACTACTTGTCGCCGCTGCCGCCCTCAGGTGCTCAATACTTACTTGAAAGTTCCATATTTTCTTTTCTAAACCACCACACATGTCTTCTTCTTACGAACATGTTCATAAAATAAATAAATAAAATATCACTAGATTCATAAATAATGTTCATATTTGTTTATGAACTTTGTCAAAAGCTTACTAAGTTTGAGTAAAAATATCTTATATATGCACTATAATTTGGCGAGGTGGGAGTACCATTTATTTTGAAATGTATATCAGTTCAAAAATGTCAGAAAAATAAAATTTGGATGGCAATTACTATTTGTGAAATTCATGCCTGTAGAAGAAGGAAACCCCGAGCTGTGAGCTGGCTTGACCCGCCTGGGTCAGGTCCGTGGACCGCGGACCTGTGTCGTCAGTGTCTCCGCAGTTGGCTTCCTTCCCCCACACGCCTTGCATCTCCTTTTTTGTCATCTCATCTCAAAAGAAAACCCTCTCTCTCACTCTCCAGCCTCCGCCACCCCCACCGCCGCCGCAGCGCCGCCCGCTCGAGCGGCGATCTTCCTCCTCTCGGTAAGCTCTAATATTCTCCGAGCAACCCTACCCACCTGATCTAGTTCCGAGTCCGATGGCGAGAGAGACGGTATTCTTGAGAGCCCTGCTGCCCTAGTGTAGGCTACCGAGATGCATCTGCCGCTCCCCTGCTCTTGCAACGCCCTCGAACTCCCTGCCCGTATTTCCTCAAAAACAGCCATGCTGCTTTGGTTGTGATGCTCGTGTTTCTCACGGTAGTTGGTGCACCACTGCTTGATTTTTTATAATGAACGTAACCGATTTTCACCTCTCAGATCTACCGCCATGCAATTGTTTCCATATGGATTGGGTGAATTCTAGCCTGTATAGATCCTACTGTCAGTGTCAGGTACGATCATCATGGACCTACTGTCAGTGTCAGGTAGGTTCGTCATTGAATTTGTTGCTAATCTTATATCAACTTATATCTTAGTTGATCTTAGGATTATAATTGTCCATCATTTCTTCTCCATGAAGAAACTCTTCATCTAGAGATCGATGGAGTATATATCATATCAGATACATAGGAGTTTTCGTTTTAAAAGAAGATACATACGAGTTCTTGTTACATGTGTGTCCTCATACAACAGAATCTACTAAGTTGAACCACTTGGCATGAGTGGTAAGCTATATAAAAAACAAAGAATCTACTAAGTTGGACACTTCATAAACAGCGAAGATAGTCCAAAATTGTTATATGTGTTGGCCAGCCTTTGTGACTAGATTTCTCTTGTTGCTTGGACGACCTACCTGTTGCAAGTGTTGACGTTTTTGTGTAAATAAAAACTGGACTAAAGCATCTGCATGCTGTTAACTTTGTTTTTGACCTGAAACAGTTGGGGCGTCCCCTATGGTGTTTTCTATTTTATATAGGTGAAACAAAGTTACATAGTTACAAAGGTCAAAGGGCCCAAGCTAATGCAAAGTAGTCAACCAAGCAGACAGTAGAGCTTGAAGGTGGGCTTAACCCTATGACCAGTAAGACCAATATCTCTCTGATTTCGGATTAAGATCGTTGCCTTGTAGGGTAGCAACTCTGAAGGTTGCACTAGCTTGCTAGCTTCTGTAACGGTGAGTCTTGTTGGCTGATTTGCCATTTGCCGGCCGCCACCTTCCCCCGCCCATCCCCGGCACGCGGACCGGAACCGGCCCCTCCTTCCCCTCCCCCTTTTCCGCCCTTGCGCCGCCTCCCTGGGAGGCGGCCTGGGCGGCTCCCACGCCTCTGCTCTCAGCCTCGCTTCCCACATCCTCTCCCCTGCCGTCGCCGGAGGGCTCCCCCTGCTCCGACCCGGTGGTGCCGGTGGCGGCGGGATCTCCTCTCCTCGTGCGCTCGTCCTCCTGTCCTGGGGCGGCGGCGGTGTCGCTTGGCTTGGCAGCGGTCCGGTGACCCGGCGGGGTGGCCGGCGACAGACGTGGTGGCGGCGGGGCTGCGTGGTGGCGCGGGGTGGCTGGCGGCGCGTCCCCGACTTAGGTCTGGGCCTTGCGGGCCCCATCTGGGTCTTAGCGGGCCGGTCCCTAGCGTGGCTTCATTGTCTTCTATGTGGTGAGGTAGAGGAGCAGCTCGGACCAGGGGCGGCGATGCCGACGTCGTGCCTGCTGCAGCGCGAAGGCGGGAGCTTTATGGGCCTAGGAGGGCCTGGCCGGGCCTGGTATGCTCCTGCTATTGCGTCCGGTCGGCTACCATTGCTGACGGTGGAGGTTGAGCCCTCCCGCGTGCCGACGGCGCTGCTGCTTCTAGTCCCGACTTCTCTTCTTCGGTGCGCAGACCTCACTTTTTGGTGTCGTGGTGAGACGGCGTGAGAAGTTTCAAGACCATGTTGGCGCAAGGTGGTGGTCGGTTTGGTGGTGAGCTCTGGAGCACCTGATGCGATGGTTGCGATCGGGAGAAATCCCTGTCGGCATGGCCGGCACCGACGCGGTGGCGCTTGAGGGTGCCGCCAGACCTTCCAGGAGGGCGTCGGGGGCTACCCGAAACCCTTGGCAGCAGCATCGTCATCATCGCAACCCTTCTTGAAGGTGTTGATTGGTACCGGCGCTTCGGAGTCTAGGAGCTTAGTGGGAGATCTACGGTGGGCGCAGTGGGCGCCACACTTTTTCGGTTTTTTGTCGATCTGCCCTTGTCGGCATTTGTTCCTTTTGATTTCTCTTTTGTTTTTTTGGGCGTGCATGTCTGTGTTGCTTCCGCCCCAGTATTTATCATTGGTTGTATTGGTTGGTTGATTTGTAATATAAAGCGGGGGAAAACCCTTTCTCGTCATTTGCCATTCGCCTGTACGCTGTCGATACAAATTCTACCACCTCCCCTCAATCCAGCATGCCTTCTGCATTTGCCTGTGCTCGCTGTTGGTTCTATTCCATAGAAAGTGGTAGTAAGTTAATTGAGAACTTCATGTTTTCTTCCAACGTGCCGCACCTGCATCACAATGAAAAATTAAATCTTCCATTTAGCATTTAATTGGCATATCAATTACTGACTGTCACCGAGATGCCTGCGCAAAATCCTTTACTAACATGAAAATCAAATCCCTGACAGCCAGCCTGCCAGAATGTCCCCGAAGAAGCGCCTGCACTTGTCGTCCGATGGTCGCAACCCAGAAGACCACGTCGAGGAAGCAACTCCCAGTGTCTCTACCTCTGGCACGGAAGGTACGTTTGGCTGACTCCTGCTCACAATGTGCACGCGCATCACATTCTTTGTTCTGTGCGGGGTTGTTGAGTGGCTTGCGTGTTTGATGAGCTCACAGATTCCGAGGAGGAAGAGAGGGAAGTTAGTGACAGCACCACCAGCAGCAGCAGCGAGGACAGCAAAGACTACGGTGGCGGCCATTCGTTTCAGATTGACGGCGCCGACATCGACGAGTAAGTGAACTGTGAAAACCTCTCTTCCCTGCTGCTGCTTTCGTTGGGGTGCCTGTGTTCCTGATTATAATTAATGGTATTTCTGTTGCTATATATTGTGGTTGCTGCACCACTGTATGATCGATGACGTGTACCGCACCTTCAATTGTTTGCATATGGATTGGGTGAATTCTAGCCTTCTATAGATCCTTCTGTTAGTGTCAGGTAGCGGGACCTCATGGAATTTTTTGCTAACCACATCATCTTCTGCTAGATCTTAGGATTATAATTGTTCATCATTTCTTCCTGTGGAAGAAACTCTTCATCTTGAGAGATCGACGGAGTATATATCATATCAGATACATAGGAGTTATTGTTATATGCATGTCCATCTAATAAGCTAGATACTTTTTTTATAAAAAGTGTTTTGTTTATATACATAAATAAACAATAATAACAAGATAAACATCAAACATAATCCAAAAATCGTTATATATGTTTGCTAGCGTTTGTGACTAGATCTCTCTTTGTTGCTTCTATGGCCTTAATTACCTGTTGCAAGTGTTGACATTTTTGTGTAAATAAAAACTGGACTAAAGCATCTGCATGCTGTAAACTCGGTAGTGTAGCCACTCTGAAGGGCGCTCTAGCTAGACATATTTTAGAGTGTAGAGGGAGTATAAAGGTGAGTCTTCTCGGCTGATTTGGCATTCGCCTGTACGATATCGATACCAATTCTATCACCTCCCCTCAAACCCAGCATGCCACACCCGTATCATGCCTTGACTAACATAAAAGTAAAACCTTCCATTACCAATTGCTGCGAGCTCCCTCGTCAGCCTGCCACCAGCGCACCCATGTTCATGTTGTCAAGAAGTTCTATGGAGACGCCACGCTCTCATGGAAAATATC